>NC_057798.1:228682643-228841190 GCF_018294505.1 Triticum aestivum
ATGAAAAAGGCTGAGAAGCCTGATTATCTACCAGATCCTGCCGAGGGCACAAGATCGTAGCTGAGGTAACAAGCTAAACGTCGAAGTCCACACGGTACTACTAGCGAGACTGAAGTCTCTCTGCAAAAACATAAATTAAGCAACGTGAGTACAAATGTACCCAGCAAGACTTACATCAGATCGAACTACATATGCATCATTATCAACAAGGGGATGGTGGGGTTTAACTGCAGCAAGCCAGCTTTGACTCAGTGGCTATCCTGAACTACGACTGCAATGTAACTCTTTTGAGGTGGCGCACACGAGTCCACATATTCACCAACCAATACACCACTATGGATCCACTCCCGTCTCCCTACGAGAACGCCATCCATAGCACTCACGCTTATCTTGCGTATTTTAGAGTATCCACTTTCACTTGTCTATGAACTGTACAAGGGGTCCAAGTTTCCATATCCGAGGAATCCGGCTATTCGAATAGATAATGATAACCCTGCAGGGGTGTACTTCTTCACACACGCTTTCGCCACTTATCGCCCGTACACGTCATGTACCTCGGCAACCTTCAAGCGGAAGCCGGGCGAGGGAGTCCGCCACGACCTGACTAACCAAACAAGTCTCTCGTCCAGGTTTATCGCCTATTCGGGTTCCATCCGCAAGGAGATCCGACCGGGGTATCGCTCACGGCCCCAAACGATGTGAGCAGGGTTCCCAAGCCCACCTCGACGGGTGGATCTACGCTTGGTACACCGTGCCACTGTGCCTAGTCTGTCCCAAGCCCACCTGTACCGGGTGCCACTTGGTAGACTACTAACACTACCTACAAACACCAGAAACTAGTTGCAACTCCTGGACAGAGATCGAGTTGATTAATAAGTCGAGAGAGCTTGGAGCGCTCGGAGCCCAATGTGTGGTAGTAGCTGATCATGGATCACAAACACAGAACTCAGTTCCTGAGGATGGCTGCAATGAGACAACCCACCATGTACTCCTACATTGCCTCTCACCGCTACCTTTACCAAATCGTGTTCACACACTTAGCTCTCACACAGTAGGACATGTTCACCACATTCCAATTCATCCCCGATGAATCAGACCTGACTCAACTCTAAGCAGTAGCAGGCATGACAAACAAACATGAATGAGTAGGCACAACAGGGCTCAAACAACTCCTACTCATACTAGTGGGTTTCATCTATTTACTGTGGCAATGACAGGTCATGCAGAGGATAAAGGGGTTCAGCTACCGCAGCAAGTAACAAATGACTCGTTGTTGTCCTAATGCAGTAAAAGAGAGCAGGGCGAGAGAGTAGGATTGTATCGGAATGAACAAGGGGGTTTTGCTTGCCTGGCACTTCTGAAGATAGTATAGTTCTTCATCGGTGTCATCGAACAATCGTCGGAATGTCGTCTACTGAGAGGGGACAATTACCGGCAAACAAGAAAGAACACAATCAATGCGATGCAACAATATGATGCATGATAATGACATGGCAATATGAATGTGTTTTGGGCTAATGCATCTAGCATCAGGTTAAATGGGGCTGGTTTGAACACTAGGTTCAAATTCAAACTCCATATGTGAGAGTTTAAATGCCATTTAATTGATTTGTGCTAAATAGCAGCTATAAGTTGTTCTAACATGCATTAAAATGGTACAGATGGATAGATTGGATTTTTCTGATCATTTTTCATATATAAATTATTTCATTTGGAGTTAGGTTGATTTTATATGATTTTTAGAAGTTTGGGGTATTTTCTGAAATTTATAAATCATTTCCTGATTTATTTTAATTGCAGAAATACTTTACTGCGTCAGCATGACGCCTGTGTAACGTCAGCAAGTCAACAGGGTTGACCAGAGTCAAACCTGTGGCGCGGGACCCACGGGTCAGAGTCATTAGACTAACTAATCTTAGTTAGTCCTAATCCTAGGTTTAATTAGCAGGGCGGGCCCACACGTCAGTGACCCAGGGGGGTGAAATCCCTGGTCAACCGGGGCTAAGCCACCGGCGTCTAGCCGCCGGCAACGACCAGACGCGGCGGAGGCTCGGGAATCGCCCACAGGGCACGATTTGAGCTGCGGCTAGGCGCGTCGGAGTGCCCTCGCCGGCACGCGTCGTTAGGTGGTGCTAGCCGGGTTTGTGGTGGCCGGAGGCGACGGCTACGAGCTCGGCAGCGGCGGCCGGAGCTCGGCTAAGTGCGGGCGCGGTGCTGCAGCTCGTAGGTGAGTGAACGGAGGTGCTAGGCAGCACCTAAAGGGCAGCAGGAGCATGTCGGAGCTACTATGCGAGGCAGAGGTGCTCGGGGCACGGAGCTCACCGTCCATGGCGGCGGCCGGAGCTCGGGTTCGGCGGGGCAGCTAGCTAGGGGACGAGAATGGAGGGGGCGAGCAAAGAGAGGAGACGAGGATCTCACAGGGAGGCGGCGCAGAAGGTCAGTGGGCTTGGGGGCGCGCCAGACGTCGCGAATCGACGGCGGTGAGCTTCGGTGGCCGGCGACGGGAACGGCGATGGTGGCGGCATTGCAGTGCGTCCGGGACCTCGTGGCCCGGTGGAGAGGAAGAGGGGGTCGAGGCGGAGCCTCTGGGCGCAACGGCAAGGCGGGGCAGTGGCTGTGGCCATGGCAGCAGCGAGCGGCGGCGGTGAGCGCGCTCGGGCGCGAGAGAGGGAGAGAGCAGAGAAGGGGGAAGGGGTCGGGAGAGAGTGAGAGAGAGCCAGGGGCTGCGTGGTGCTCCGTGGCGTCGTCTAGGAGGGGCCGGGGAAGCAGGAGGTGGCCGGGGAAGCAGGAGGTGGCCGGACGCGTGCCGGCGGGCGTCGGCCACGCACGCTCCAGTCCTTCTGGCGTGAGCTGGAAGGAGACAAGGGGGGGAGAGATGGGCTGGGCCAACAGTGTTGGGCCGTCCAGGTGGGCTTCGGTGAGCGCCAGGTAAGTTACAGGTGAGTTTCTGTTCTTTTATTGTTTTTTCTGTTTTTGTTTTTATTTAATCTTTTGCCACTGTTTTGAATTTAAAATAATTCAAACAATGCCAAAAACTCCTCTGAATATTTTTATTTTGCTAGATGGACTTTTCCAAAAGCTCATAAAATATTTCAGGGGTATTTGAAATTATATTCTAATTATATGAATATAATTCAAATTCAAATAGCTAATGATTTAAATTCAAAGTCCCAAAAATAAATCCTTTTAAAATGTTCATTATTTTTGGTTTGGATCAAAACCCTTGCCAAAAATATTAAACATCTAAGAAGAGCATTTTGGAACAATGAATGAGATTTTAGGGTTTTTGCCCTTCTTTTATTTAAGTTTTTGAGGCTTCCAAATTTCCTCAGTTCAAGTTTCGAAAAATTAAACATGATGCAAACAATAGGCAGCACCAGAAGCTAGGGATGTGACAACTCGCCCCCACTAAACACGAATCTCGTCCCGAGATTCAAGCGTAGGGTAAGACGAAGGGAAAACGCCAACTAACATAATCTTCACGATCCAGGGTGCACCATCTTTGTCCCGTCGTCTTGCTCTGAGAACTCCAACTAGCATGACGGCAAGAGGAAAAGGACAACTCCAGAAGAATCGATCTTCTCGAAGATCAATCAACTTAGGATCAGCTCACAAAGTGAGTCATAGCAACATCTCTCGAGCTGAGAGACGAAGCACACCTCTAGAGGGATGGAGTGGAACAGATGACGAGGGTTCACTAGGTAGACAACAATTCCATACTTAAAAAGGTTTGTAAACGATTGTCAACGTAGCGAGGAGTTGAGTTGCCATGGTACCACAACGAGGCACCTTAGGGATGGTGACTCGTAGATATATCCCCTTAAGTGGCAAAAAGAATTACCTTTGATTCAAAGATCATTGAAACTCTTTATACCAGCCTAAGGCAATTCTCGAGCGATCGTTTGGAGGGGTTTGGTAGAATGGCATACCCGGATTAGAATGGATGATGTGGATTACCTTGTTGAAGACAACGTAATGGATGAATTTGCTTACCACCGGAAATGGAAGAGACCCATGGTAGAATGGCACATTGGCGGTGCAAGCTGGGAACAAAATGCAAATGCTGGGAATGATTCTGGTAACTGGGGAAGAACCCAATAATCGAGAGTGAATCCACTATTTGAGAAGTTATAGCATAACCGAGGAAGTTGAGAGCAACCGTAGTTAGTGCCGATGGTAACACCTAACGCTTGTGCGTGCTCTCAAGAACTTGAGAATTTCCATAATCATCAAGGTTTTACCAATATCCGTGTCAAGGATCCTGGCAACACAACTTACTACCATGATCAATACCGGTGGAAGATGCAGATGCAAAGGAAGATAACACCTTCTTAGATTTCACCTTGGCGGGGCCAAAGGGACAAAATCTGGATGATCGACCGAGAGACATTTAGCACTCCGCTTCTAATGTTCTCCTTGATGTGCTAGTGTAACCCATTCGTAGATATGGTTTGATATCTAGAACATCAAGTAAAAGGTCGGACTTCGGGATCTCAAAAATCCATAGGGGCAACTAGGGAGTAAATCCTACGAAATCCCTATGGGGAGGTGGCCAACTTCTCCAATCAAGATACTACAATATTAGGTCTCCCGGCGGGGTGTGTTGGCCATGACATCCACTTTACCGGTTTCCGAGGGACCGATATTATAGTTCTTGGGAAATGTTCCAAACCATCATATCTGCCTAAGATTCAGATCTGGTTGGTGTCAGGATATTCCAGACTCATCGAGTCTAGGAAGAAAAACGAAAGTTTGCAACACAAATCGACGAGATGACGTTGCGAGATTCTCGGGGAATGAACTACGATAGTAAGCTCCAAAACATGAGCTGGTTCTGCTACAAACATGTGAACACGTTGTCCCAGACAAGCATGGCCACGTAGTAGTCTTATAATTAAACACTATCGAGTTCATGTGGGGAACCATCATCGAGGATATCGAAGTCTTTACGCAAGTCCATGGATTAGATCCCAAGCATAGACTTCTTTTCCTTGAACAAGTCAATCAGTGGCTCAGTGTGCTAGGGACACATATAGAATGAAGGTTGCAAGCCTCCAGACTACAGAATACTTCGCACGTGTGCATGACTGATTTGGGATGATTCCAAAGGAAACAAAACAATCTTCCTCGAATTCATGGCGGCAACTTACATCAGATGCACATGAATTAGAGGAAGTCACTACTTTCATCCAAACATAGGCTTCATGAACGAAACACGAAGAAATGCTTACACAAGTTTCCAACACTAGGTTGATGTTCAACATGATTCATGGGGGAGACAAAATGCAACTGATGGGCTCAACAACAACTCATCGGAATTTCCATATCACTGGACTTCCACCATCATGTGAACACGATGATAGCATTGGTCAGACCAAAGATGTAATGGTGTATGCTCGAGGGATCAACCACGAGTAAGACAACATTACGAGCATCGTTGGTACTGATTTGATTTGACGATAGCCCACACTCAAATCAAAGGATTGATAAGACAATAGGTCCAGTAACTGATCACAGGGACCAATCGATGAAGATATCATCTTTCTTCAACACACACTACACAAGAATATCCCTTTGGAACGAACTAAGTCAGACAAGCTTTTATCTTCCAACTCTCCAAGTTGTTGTCTAGCTTAACCAACTAGCTCAGGGATATCTGACACCGATTCTTGGAGAAAGGGTGGTTCACAAGAAACCAACTTGATCACGAGTTCAACATAACAGTCAGGAAACAACCCGGTAACACTTCCAAGAAGATATTTGGAAAGTCACGAACCACCATATGTTAGTAAGCTCGAGAACAATCTTGCTTTTTGAGGCAAGACGATATGATAAATAGAGCGAAGATTTGAAATAATCCTAACTCATCGATCGAGGAGTGCAACGAGAACAAGGACCAGGTAGCACAATCAGTCTTAGGGTGACGATTCAATAATCAACACGCTAAGAATGAGGTTGTTGTCCATTTAACTACCAAGCAACAAGGTTTCTAGGAGTATTGATTTCACACATCACGATTCACTTGTCGACATTCCGGTTGCAACAACACGGGAACCGAGAAATGAATAATGATGGAGAGAGTATCACTGCATCAAGAGTGCATAGGATGGTGTGCAATTCCCATGACATTCCTGATATAAGATGGTAATACCTCAAGGTAGAACAGACCAGAAGCTAGATTGCATTTTGATCAGCGAGGTACAACTACTTTGACCCAATCCTGGAAATGGATAAGGTTCTGGAGTTCATTTCTCCTAGTCAATCTGGAATAGAATGGATTGACGGAATACAAGAATAGTAGGCATCAAGGAATACGAATGCACGACATAAACTTGACTATCAACTGATAGACAAGGATCGGAGGACAATTAAAGCGGGACAACTCAAAGGAACATACGGTTTTCTGAGTAGTGGATGCATAGGTTAGTATGTCGAAACAAGTTCAACAAGTTTCTTCCGGATAACCCATGCAGAAAAGTAGAACTGGCAGAGTCACAATATAGAATGAAGAACTCATCGAGATCACTCTGGTTGTGATCCTTGGTTCAAAGAACTCCTACCAAGAATGGTTCATGGTATTTGGGAGAATGATATACCACGGACCTCGAGGACTATCGCAAAGGTTACTAATATCCTAAAGGAACTAGCAAACACTATCAACATGAGGTAAGTAGGGTGAATCTCGGGTTCAAAACCCAGAAGTAGAATACCTACTAACTAGTTGGCATCACAGGATGCTTTCGAGAATGATGGCCAAAATCATCACACTGGAAACACGAACATGGCTAGATTACTAGATGATCCCCTAAGACACCTAGGGTCATAATACTAGCTCCAACATATATGTCAAGGCAATAAAGTACCTCAACTCACTGATTTGTGTGATTAATCTGACCAAAGGCACATCGGAAATAGGACGAAGGGATTTGCAATGCATCAGACTATTTAGAAACCTGGGATGACTCGAACAGCATAACGGTTGTAAATGCTCAAAAGATTGGAGACATGCTACAAAAATGGTGGCATAACCACTCGATCATCAAAATATCAAGGTTCTGAGATCAATAGTTAACATACGGAAGCAGTAGGAACTAAACTGAGACTTAAATCCAACAATCTTATAAGTCTACGGATTAGTAACACGTGATCCTGATAGAAAGAAGAGAAAGCCTAGTTTCTTAACCCCGTAGGAAAGATAAGATGACTCAGATCAGAAGGCATAAGGTATAAGGAGTAAAAAGAGCCTTACGTTCCCAACCACAATCAATTCCCTTACATAACTAAAGAATTTCTAGACTCAACTTCGACCAGTTTGGCTTGGTAATCCTACAGGCAATCAAGCTCTGATACCAACGCTGTCAGGACCCCGATCCTAAGTCACACCGATCTAGCATGTAACACATCATATCACTTTGCGGCCTCACGCACGGTATTGCCACGGGTGCCACCTTACCTGGCCCGGGACCGTTTGCGCCTTTTGGCTCACGTATATGATAGTGTCGCTAGCATCCATATGACAAAGAACCCGGGCTAACATGGCTAGTCGTGAACCCAAATTGGCACTAACTTACAGGGACAGGCATCCATGACCCAGCATCGAACGTGTCGGTCATCAACGAGTGAATCCAGGCTGTAGCACTGGTCTAGCAGGACTCCGGTGAACCGGGCTGTAGCGGGCTAACAGGACTCCGGTATTCATCGCGTGACATTTCCCTGAAGGGACAGACACAGGAACGAAGAAGGACACATGCCGGCCAGCCTAAGTGTTCCGAAGCAGTAGCAAGCTACCATGGCTCAGTGGAAACACTAGGAGACATTTCCCGGTAAGAGAGGCTACCAAGGATAAACAACTAGGTTGTCAGATCCCACACATACCAAGCATTTCAATAACATACACACAATATGCTCGATATGTGCAAATACAACATGGCATCACAACATGACTCTACGAAGTATTTATTCAATAGGCTCCGAGGAGCGAGATATTACAAACATGGGTCTCATGACCCAACAATCAGAGCATACAAGTCAAAACACAAGCGGAAGCTAACATGTCTGAGTACAGACATCTAGAAATGAAAAAGGCTGAGAAGCCTGACTATCTACCAGATCCTGCCGAGGGCGCAAGATCGTAGCTGAGGTAACAAGCTAAACGTCGAAGTCCACGCGGTACTACTAGCGAGACTGAAGTCTCTCTGCAAAAACATAAAATAGGCAAACGTGAGTACAAATGTACCCAGCAAGACTTACATCAGATCTATCTACATAGGCATCATTATCAACAAAGGGGGTGGTGCAGTTTAACTGCAGCAAGCCAGCTTTGACTCGGTGGCTATCCTGAACTACGACTGCAAGTAACTCTTTTGAGGTGGCGCACACGAGTCCACATATTCACCATATCAATACACCACTATGGATCCGCTCCCGTCTCCCTACGAGAACGCCATCCATAGCACTCACGCTTATCTTGCGTATTTTAGAGTATCCACTTTCACTTGTCTATGAACTATGCAAGGGGTCCAAGTTTCCATATCCGAGGAATCCGGCTATTCGAATAGATAACGATAACCCTGCAGGGGTGTACTTCTTCACACACACTTTCGCCACTTATCGCCCTGTACACGTCATGTACCTCGGCAACCTTCAAGTGGAAACCAGGCGAGGGAGTCGGCCACGACCTGACTAACCAAACAAGTCTCTCGTCTAGGTTTATCGCCTATTCGGGTTCCATCCGCAAGGAGATCCGGCCGGGGTGTCGCTCATGGCCCCAAACGATGTGAGCAGGGTTCCAAGCCCACCTCGACGGGTGGATCTACGCTTGGTACACCGTCCTACTGTGCCTAGTCTGTCCCAAGCCCACCTGTACCGGGTGCCACTTGGTAGACTACTAACACTACCTACAAACACCAGAAACTAGTTGCAACTCCTGGACAGAGATCAAGTTGATTAATAAGTCGAGAGAGCTTGGAGCGCCCGGAGCCCAATGTGTGGTAGTAGCTGATCATGGATCACAAACACAGAACTCAGTTCCTGAGGACGGCTGCAATGAGACAACCCACCATGTACTCCTACATGGCCTCTCACCGCTACCTTTACCAAATCGTGTTCACACACTTAGCTCTCACACAGTAGGACATGTTCACCACATTCCAATTCATCCCCGATGAATCAGACCTGACTCAACTCTAAGCAGTAGCAGGCATGACAAACAAACATGAATGAGTAGCACAACAGGGCTCAAACAACTCCTACTCATACTAGTGGGTTTCATCTATTTACTGTGGCAATGACAGGTCATGCAGAGGATAAAGGGGTTCAGCTACCGCAGCAAGTAACGAATGACTCGTTGTTGTCCTAATGCAGTAAAAGAGAGCAGGGCGAGAGAGTAGGATTGTATCGGAATGAACAAGGGGGTTTTGCTTGCCTGGCACTTCTGAAGATAACATATAGCTCTTCATCGATGTCATCGATCTCATCGTCGGAACATCGTCTACTGAGAGGGGACAAATATCGACAAACAAGGAAGAAACACAATCAATGCAATGCACAATATGATGCATGATCATGACATGGCAATATGAATGTGTTTTGGGCTAATGCACCTAGCTATGATTTAAATGAAGTTGGTTTGAATACATGATTCAAATTCCAACTCCATATATGATTATTTAAATGCCCTTTATTTGTTTTGTCCAAAACAGAGGACAAACATTGTTCAAACATGCATGAAAATGGTACAGATGGATTCCTTGAATCTTTCTGATAATTTTTCATATATAAATTATTTCATTTGGAGTTACGGTTAATTTTCTATGATTTATTGAAGTTTTAGCTATTTCTGGAATTTTCCTGAATAATAATAAATCCAGAAAATGATTTAACTGCGTCAGCCTGACGCCAGCATGACGTCAGCGAGTCAACGGCCAGGTCCCGGTCAAACCTGACGTGCGGGGTCCACACGTCAGTGACACAGGAACTAATCCCGGTCAAACCCAGCGCTGACTGGAGTTTGACCAGGTGTAGGGCCCACAGTCAGTGTCATTTGGGGGCTTAGCTGGCAGGGTTAGCACCTATTAGCGTCCACGTCGACAGTCGCCGGAGTTTCGCCGGCGACGACCTAAACTGCGGCGGCAACTCGCCGGACTTGAGCTGCGGGCGACGGATGAATGCGCGAAGGCCACCAGGGGGTAGCCCGTGCTCGACCGTGTCTAGCAGAGCCATCGGAAGGCCTCGGAGTCGCCGGAGAAGACGACGGCGAGCACAGAGGCGGCGGCCGGAGCTCGGGCGCCGATCGATTCGACGCTATGGTGCACTACGGGAGAAACTGGTGGGTGCTGCGGGCTCCTGAGGTTGCGGTGAGCACGACGGTGGGCTCGGGAACGAGCGCGAGGAGGAGGGGGAATGGAAGAGGAGCTCACAGTGGATCCGGTAGAGGCAACGGCGAGGCCGGGGAGGGGCTGGAGCTCGCGAATCCTCGAAAGTTCGCCGGCGGCCGAAGGTTGGGGACGAGCTTGAGGGCGACGCTGCAGGGCTTCCGGAGGGCCGTGGATCGGTGGGGAGGAAGAGGGGGTCGAGGCGGAGCTTTGGGAGGCGTCGGGGAGGCGAGGCGGTGGCTGTGGCCGCGCAAGCGCTGGTCGGCGGCGACGGGCTCCGTTCGGTCGCGGGAGAGAGAGGGAGCAGAGGGGGATAGGGACGGAGGGAGAGACACGGGAGAGTGGCGAGAGGTGCAAGGGGTCAAGGGGAGTGCGTGGCACCCTCGGGTGCCTCCAGCGGCGAGTAGGTAAGCAGCAGGTGGCCGGGGCTCTCGGGCGCGCGCCACGCCTCGGTCCTTCTGGCGGGGAGGAAGACGACATGGGGGGGGAGGGGGCGGTGGTGGGCTGGGCCAGGCCTCAGCCACAGTGCCGGGCCAGGTGTCTATGCCAGGTAAGCTTGCCCAAGTGGCTTCTCTTTCTCTCTTATTTCTATTTAATTCTGTTTTCTATTTTCTGTAGTTTGTTTTGATTTAGTTTTAGACACTAAATCATTTCTATTGCTTCTGATAATTATGGTAGGGACTAGTAGGATTATTCCAAAGCCCTTCATCAAAGATCAGAATTATTGGACATATATTAATTAGTTAAGAAATATATATCCAATGCAAATAGTTATTTATTTAATTCAAAGGCCCAAAATAATTAACTCTAAGATACCAAAAATATTGTTTTGAGTTTTTTCCTCTTTGCAATATTTTCAGAGACTAAGAGGAACATTTTCTTGGACTTCTTTGAGAAGATTTTAATGTTGATCATTTTTAGAAGGTTTCTAAGGCTTTGAAAATTCCTCAATTCAAATTTCATTTAAATTTAGACATGATGCATGGATGCTAAAGCGAAAACAATCAAGGGCTGATCTGGGGCTGTGACAGCTCACCCCCACTAAACAAGAATCTCGCACCGAGATTCAAGACGTGAGGTAAGAGGAAAAGGGGAGTCACAAAACTATCACATTCTTCATGATCCAATTTCCCTTCTCGGAGATGGTGATCCATTCCATCATCTTGGTCTTGATGTCTTTCTTTCGAGATCTTCACTCGACACAACAACAGAAAGAAGGGGGAAAACCCTCTAGTATTTATTCGTCTTTGAAGATTGAGCAACTCAAGATCAGTTCATGGAGAGACGTAGGAACAACTCTTGAGTTGAGACACCAAACACACATTAGGAATGATGGTAAAGAAATGGATGACGAAGGTTCAATTGGTAGGCAACCATTCCACGCTTAAGTAAAATGGTGCATGGGGTCAAGGTGGCGAAGAAATAACTGCCAGTATTCCGTAACGGGCACCTTGGGAAAAGTGACGCAAAGAACTATTCCCTTAAGTGGCAAAAAGAATTACTTTTGATTCAGAGATCATTGAAACTCTTCATACCAGCCTAAGGCAATTCACAACGATCGTTTGGTGGAGTGCAAAGGAATGATACACCCGGACTAGAATGGATGATGTGGACTACCTTGTTGAAGACAACGCAATGGATGATTTTTGCTTATCATCGGAAATGGAAGAGACCCATGGTAGAATGGCACATTGGCGGTGCAAGCTGGGAACAAAATGCAAATCCTGGGAATGATTCTGGTAACTGGGGAAGAACCCAACAATAGAGAGTGAATTCACTGTTTGAAAAGGTCATAGCATTGCCGAGGAAACTGAGAGGAATCCCAGTTAGTGCCGATGATAACACGTAGCGCTTGTCAAGCCAAACTGGTCGAACCTATCAGTTTATCTTGAAATGGTCTGGAACTACCCTAACAACAATAACTAGGTGCATCCGATCAAGATCATAGCTGAGGTACAACAATAGAATGAAGCATATACTGTAATGATCCTGCATAGTCGGGGTCCTGACAGCTTTGATAATCCCAGTTAGGTAGCGGTATGAGCTAGTCTAGTTTATTAATATTACGTAAAGGGATCTTGGAATTACAAACGATTGAAGTTGGAATTTCACTAGAAGTTCTATCCTATGCATCTTGTTCATCGTGATCATAATTACATATATAATTTCTCGCCTCGCAAATGAGAAAGCATCGCTCAAGCTTGGGGCAGGCTTAATTCAATGTTATATTCATGCCCCAATCATGAGCTCTCAAGAGAAATGATTATTCAAAACTTTTATGCTCGGCATTCTCTCAATGATCGCACCATGCTCGATACTTCCTGTGCTGGTTCTTATAATTCAAGTGGGATTTATTGGAAAGAATTAAACACAACTCTGAAGATTGGGGTTCCGACGATGGTAAGGAGTCAGGTATAGCACCTAAGTTTGATTGTGTTAAATCTTTTGTGGATACCGATGCTTTTCGTGCATTTAGCGCTAAGTATGGACTTGACTCTGAAATAGTAGCTGCTTTTTGTGAATCTTTTGCTACTCATGTTGATCTCCCTACGGAGAAGTGGTTTAAATATAATCCTCCCATTGAAGTAAAAGTTGTTGCACCTATTACAGTTGAAGAGAAGACTATCACTTATAATGATCCTATTGTTCCTACTAGTTATGTTGAGAAACCACATTTTCCTGTTAGGATAAAGGATCATGCTAAAAGTTCAACTGTTGTTCGTAAGAGTAATACTAGAACTTATACACCTCCTGAGAAAATCAAAGTTGAACCTAGTATTGCTATGGTTAAAGATCTCTTGGATGATAATTTAGATGGGCATGTTATTTACTTCTGTGAACAAGCTGCTAATATTGCTAGACCAGATGCTAAGATACATAGACCTGTTGTAGGCATGCCTGTTGTTTCTGTTAAAATAGGAGATCATTGTTATCATGGCTTATGTGATATGGGTGCTAGTGCTAGTGCAATACCCTATGACTTATATAAAGACATTATGCATGATATTGCACCCGCTGAAATAGAAGATATTGATGTTACTATTAAGCTTGCCAATAGGGACACTATTAAGCTGATACGTCTCCAACGTATCTATAATTTTTGATTGCTCCATGCTACTTTATCTACTGTTTTGGACTATATTGGGCTTTATTTTCCACTTTTATATTATTTTTGGGTCTAACCTATTAACCGGAGGCCCAGCCCAGAATTGATGTTTTTTGCCTATTTCAGTGTTTCAAAGAAACGGAATATCAAACGGAGTCCAAACGGAATGAAACCTTCGGGAACGTGATTTTCTCACCGAACGTGATCCAGGAGACTTGGACCCTACTCCAAGACGCAACAGAGGCGGCCACGACGGTGGGGGTGCCCCCCTGCCTCGTGCCCCCCATGTTGCTCCACCGAACGATCAGAACAGGAGCCAAAAACCTAATTCCACTGCCGCAACCTTCTGTATCCACGAGATCCCATCTTGGGGCCTATTCCGGAGCTCCACCGGAGGGGCATCCACCATGGAGGGCTTCTACATCAACACCATAGCCCCTCCGATGAAGTGTGAGTAGTTTACTTCAGACCTTTTGGTCCATAGCTAGTAGCTAGATGGCTTCTTCTCTCTTTTTGGATCTCAATACAATGTTCTCCGCCTCTCTCGTGGAGATCTATTCGATGTAATCTTCTTTTTGCGGTGTGTTTGTTGAGACAGATGAATTGTGGGTTTATGATCCAACTTACCTATGAACAATATTTGAATCTTCTCTGAATTCTTTTATGTATGATTGAGTTATCTTTGCATGTCTCTTAGAATTATCCTTTTGGTTTGGCCAACTAGATTGGTAGTTCTTGCAATGGGAGAAGTGCTTAGCTTTGGGTTCAATCTTGCGGTGTCCTTTCCCAGTGACAGATGGGGCAGCAAGGCACGTATTGTATTGTTGCCATCGAGGATAACAAGATGGGTTTTTTTTATCATATTGCATGAATTTATCCCTCTACATCATGTCATCTTGCTGAAGGGGTTACTCTGTTTTAACTTAATACTCTAGATGCATGTTGGATAGTGGTCGATGAGGGGAGTAATAGTAGTAGATGCAGAATCGTTTCGATCTACTTGTCTCAGACGTGATGCATATATACATGATCATACCTAGATATACTCATAATTATGCTCAATTCTGTCAATTACTCAACAGTAATTTGTTCACCCACCATAGAATATGTATGCTCTTGAGAGAAGCCACTAGTGAAACATATGGCCCCCGGGTCTATTCTCATCATATCAATCTCTATCACTTTATTACTTGCTTTGTTTTTACTCTGCCTTTTACTTTTCACTTTGCATCTATATACGAAAAATACTAAAAATATTATTTATCATCTCTATCAGATCTCACTCTCGTAAGTGACCGTGAAGGGATTGACAACCCCTAATCGCATTGGTTGCGAGGAGCTATCGTTTTGTGTAGGTACGAGGGACTTGTGCATGGTCTCCTACTGGATTGATTCTTTGGTTCTCAAAAACCGAGGGAAATACTTACGCTACTTTGCTGCATCATCCTTTCCTCTTTGGGGAAATTCAACACAGTGCTGAAGAGGTAGCAAGAAGAATTTCTAGCGCCGTTGCCGGGGAGGCTCACGCAAGCAAGTCAACCATACCAAGTACCCATCATAATCCCTATCTCTTGCATTACATTATTTTCCATTTGCCTCTCGTTTTCCTCTCCCCCACTTCACCCTTGCTGTGAAGTAGTCTTGAAGTAGTCTTTTGTTTTCTTTCTCTAACGGAGCTCACGAGATTTCTATTGAGTTTTGTGTTGTGAAGTTTTCAAGTTTTGGGTGAATTCTTTTGATGGATTGTGGAACAAGGAGTGGCAAGAGCCTAAGCTTGGGGATTCCCATGGCACCCCCAAGGTAATCCAAGGACACCAAAAAGTCAAAGCTTGGGGATGCCCCGGAAGGCATCCCCTCTTTCGTCCACTTCCATCGGTAATTTACTTGGAGCTATATTTTTATTCACCACATGATATGTGTTTTGCTTGGAGCGTCTTGTATTATTTGCGTCTTTGCTTGTTAGTCTACCATATCATCCTTGCTCTACACATCTTTTGAGAGAGCCATACATGAATTGGAATTTTCTAGAATACTTTATGTGCTTCACTTATATCTTTTGAGCTTGATAGTTTTGCTCATAGTGCTTCACTTATATCTTTTGAGCGTGATAATTTTTGCTCTACTGCTTCACTTATATCTTTTAGAGCACGGTGGTGGATTTGTTTTAAATAAACTATTGATCTCTCATGCTTCACTTAGATTATCTTGAGAGTCGTTAATAGCATGGTAATTTGCTTAATGTTAATATACTTGGCATTTAAGATATGTGAAACTTTCTTTTGAGTGCGTTGAATACTAAGATAAGTTTGATGCTTGATAATTGTTTTGAAATATGAAGATGGTAATATTAGAGTCATGCTAGTTGAGTAGTTGTGAATCTAAAGAATACTTGTGTTGAAGTTTGTGATTCCCGTAGCATGCACGTATGGTGAACCGTTATGTGATGAACTCGGAGCATGATTTATTTATTGATTGCCTTCCTTATGAGTGGTGGTCGGGGACGAGCGATGATCTTTACCTACCAATCTATCCCCCTAGGAGCATGCGCGTAATAGCTTGCTTTGATAACTTCTAGATTTTTGTAACAAGTATATGAGTTCTTTATGACTAATGTTGAGTCCATGGATTATACGCACTTTTTCTCATCCTTCCATCATTGCTAGCCTCTCTAATACCGCGCACTTTTCGCCGGTATCATACACCCACCATATATCTTCCTCAAAACAGCCACCATACCTACCTATCATGGCATTTCCATAGACATTCCGAGATATATTGCCATGCAACTTTCCACCATTCCGTTTATTATGACACGCTCCATCATTGTCATATTGCTAGCATGATCATGTAGTTGACATCGTATTTGTGGCAAAGCCACCGTTCATAATTCTTTCATACATGTCACTCATGATTCATTGCATATCCCGGTACACCGCCGGAGGCATTCATATAGAGTCATACTTTGTTCTAAGTATCGAGTTGTAATTGTTGAGTTGTAAGAAAAATAAAAGTGTGATGATCATCATTATTAGAGCATTGTCCCAAGTAAGGAAAGGATGATGGAGACTATGATTCCCCCACAAGTCAGGATGAGACTCCGGACGAAAAATATAAAAAAAGAGGCCATAAAAATAGAGAAAAGGCCCAAATAAAAAAATGAGAGAAAAAGAGAGACGGGACAATGTTACTATCCTTTTACCACACTTGTGCTTCAAAGTAGCAGCAAGATCTTCATGATAGAGAGTCTCTCGTTTTTTTCACTTTCATATACTAGTGGGAATTTTTCATTATAGAACTTGGCTTGTATATTCCAATGATGGGCTTCCCCAAAATTCCCTAGGTCTTCATGAGCAAGCGAGTTGGATGCAAACCCACTTAGTTTCTTTTGTTGAGCTTTCATATACTTATAGCTCTAGTGCATCTGTTGCATGGCAATCCCTACTCACTCACATTGATATCTATTGATGGGCATCTCCATAGCCCGTTGATACGCCTAGTTGATGTGAGACTATCTTCTCTCTTTTTCTCTTCTCCACAACCACCATTATATTCCACCTATAGTGCTATATCCATGGCTCACGCTCATGTATTGCGTGAAGATTGAAAAAGTTTTGAAAATGTTGAAGTATGAAAAAATTGCTTGGCTTGTCATCGGGGTTGTGGATGATTTAAATATTTTGTGTGGGGAAGATGGAGCATAGCCAGACTATATGATTTTTTAGGGATAACTTTCTTTGGCCATGTTATTTTGAGAAGGCATAATTGCTTAATTAGTATGCTTGAAGTATTATTATTTTTATGTCAATATGAACTTTTGTCTTGAATCTTTCGGGTCTGAATATTCATACCACAATTAAGAAGATTTACATTGAAATTATGCCAAAGTATCACTCCGCATCAAAAAATCTTTTTTATCATTTACCTACTCGAGGACGAGTAGGAATTAAGCTTGGGGATGCCTGATACGTCTCCCACGTATCTATAATTTTTGATTGCTCCATGCTACTTTATCTACTATTTTGGACTATATTGGGCTTTATTTTCCACTTTTATAATATTTTTGGAACTAACCTATTAACCGGAGGCCCAGCCCAGAATTACTGTTTTTGCCTATTTCAGTGTTTCGCTGAAACGAAATATCAAACGGAGTCCAAACAGAATGAAACCTTCGAGAACATGATTTTCTCACCGAACGTGATCCAGGAGACTTGGACCCTACTCCAAGACGTAACAGAGGCAGTCACGAGGGTGGGGGGCGCCCCCCTAGGGCGCGCCCCCTGCCTCGTGGCCCCCTGTTGCCCCATCGACGTACTCCTTCCTCCTATATATACCTACATATCCCCAAACGATCAGAACAGGAACCAAAAACCTAATTCCACCGCCACAAACTTCTGTATCCATGAGATCCCATCTTGGGGCCTGTTTTGGAGCTCCGCCGGAGGGGTCATCCACCACGGAGGGCTTCTACATCAACACCATAGCCCCTCTGATGAAGTGTGAGTAGTTTACTTCAGACCTTCGGGTCCATAGCTAGTAGCTAGATGGCTTCCTCTCTCTTTTTGGATCTCAATACAATGTTCTCCCCCTCTCTCGTGGAGATCTATTCGATGTAATCTTCTTTTTGCGGTGTGTTTGTTGAGACAGATGAATTGTGGGTTTATCATCCAACTTATCTATGAACAATATTTTAATCTTCTCTGAATTCTTTTATGTATGATTGAGTTATCTTTGAAAGTCTCTTCGAATTATCCTTTTGGTTTGGCCAACTAGATTGGTAGTTCTTGCAATGGGAGAAGTGCTTAGCTTTGGGTTCAATCTTGCGGTGTCCTTTCCCAGTGACAGAAGGGGCAGCAAGGCACGTATTGTATTGCTGCCATCGAGGATAACAAGATGGGGTTTTATGATATTGCATGAATTTATCCCTCTACATCATGTCATCTTGCTTAAGGCGTTACTCTGTTTTTAACTTAATACTCTAGATGCATGCTGGATAGCGGTCGATGAGTGGAGTAATAGTAGTAGATCCAGAATCGTTTCGATCTACTTGTCTCGGACGTGATGCCTATATACATGATCATACCTAGATATACTCATAATTATGCTCAATTCTATCAATTGCTCAACAGTAATTTGTTCACCCACCATAGAATTTCTATGCTCTTGAGAGAAGCCACTAGTGAAACCTATGGCCCCGGGGTCTATTCTCATCATATCAATCTCTATCACTTTATTACTTGCTTTGTTTTTACTTTGCCTTTTACTTTTCACTTTGCATCTATATAGCAAAAATACCAAAAATATTATTTATCATCTCTATCAGATCTCACTCTCGTAAGTGACCGTGAAGGGATTGACAACCCCTAATCGCGTTGGTTGCGAGGAGCTATCGTTTTGTGTAGGTACGAGGGACTTGTGCGTGGTCTCCTACTGGATTGATACCTTGGTTCTCAAAAACTGAGGGAAATACATATGCTACATTGCTGCATCATCCTCTCCTCTTCGGGGAAATCCAACGCAGTGCTCAAGAGGTAGCATAAGCCGTGATAAAGAATCCAACGCAGTGCTCAACGCTAGGGGATATGTCTCATGAGTTTAATTTTGCTAAGTTTCGTAGACACCCCCGTGATAAAGAATCACCTAGTAAGGATTAGATTATTGGTCTTGCTTCTATTGCCGTGCCTCCTACTGATCCGTTAGAACAATATTTGCTAGACCATGAAAATGATATGTTTATGAATGAAAGAAGGGAAATAGATGAAGTGTTCCTTCAACAGGGTCCTATTCTGAAACACAACTTGCTTGTTGAAATCCTAGGGGATCCCCCTCCACCCAAGGGTGATCCCGTGTTTGAGCTCAAACCATTACCTGATAATCTTAAGTATTCTTATCTTGATGAAAAGAAAATATATCCTATTATTATTAGTGCTAACCTTTCAGAGCAAGAAGAAGAAAGATTATTGAAAACTCTGAAGAAGCACCGTGTTGCTATTGGATATACTCTGGATGATCTTAAGGGCATTAGTCCCACTCTATGACAACACAAAATTAAAGTGGAGAGAGATGCCAAACCAGTTAGAGATCCTCAACGACGATTAAATCCTAAGATGAAAGAAGTGGTAAGAAAGGAGATACTAAAGCTCCTTGAGGCAGGTATAATTTATCCCGTTGCTGATAGTGAATGGCTAAGTCCTGTCCATTGTGTTCCTAAAAAGGGAGGTATTACTGTCGTCCCTAATGATAAAGATGAATTGATCCCGCAAAGAATTATTACAGGTTATAGGATGGTAATTGATTTCTGTATATGAAATAAAGCTACTAAGAAAGATCATTACCCTTTACCTTTCATTGATCAAATGCTAGAAAGACTATCCAAACACACACATTTCTGCTTTCTAGATGGTTATTCTGGTTTCTCTCAAATACCTGTGTCAGCGGAGGATCAATCAAAAACTACTTTTACTTGCCCTTTCGGTACTTTTGCTTATAGACGTATGCCTTTTGGTTTATGTAACGCACCTGCTACCTTTCAAAGATGTATGATAGTTATATTCTTCGACTTTTGTGAAAGGATTTGTGAGGTATTCATGGATGATTTCTCCATTTATGGATCCTCTTTTGATGATTGCTTGAGCAACCTTGATCGAGTTTTGCAGAGATGTGAAGACACTACTCTCGTCTTGAATTGGGAAAAGTGCCACTTTATGGTTAATGAAGGCATTGTCTTAGGGCATAAGATTTTCAAGAGAGGTATTGAAGTTGATAAAGCTAAAGTTGATGCTATTGAAAAGATGCCATGTCCCAAGGACAAAAAAGGTATAAGAAGTTTCCTTGTTCATGCCGGTTTTTATAGGAGGTTCGTTAAGGACTTATCTAAAATCCCTAGGCCTCTGACTAATTTATTGCAAAAAGATATTCCTTTCGTCTTTGATGATGATTGTGTAGAAGCATTTGAAATACTTAAGAAATCTTCGATCACTTCACCTATTGTTCAGCCTCCTGATTGGAATTTACCTTTTGAAATTATGTGTGATGCTAGTGATTATGCTGTAGGTGTTGTTATAGGGCAAAGAGTTGATAAGAAATTGAATGTTATCCAGTATGCTAGTAAAACTCTTGATACTACCCAGAGAAATTATGCCACTACTGAAAAAGAATTTTTAGCAGTCGTATTTGCTTGTGATAAGTTTAGACCTTATATTGTTGATTCCAAAGTTACTATTCACACTGATCATGATGCTATTAAATATCTTATGGAAAAGAAAGATGCTAAGCCTAGACTTATTAGATGGGTTCTCTTGCTCCAAGAATTTGATTTGCATATCATTGATAGTAAGGGAGCTGAGAACCCTATTGCAGACAACTTGTCTAGGCTAGAGAATGTTCTTGATGACCCACTAGCTATTGATGACAGCTTTCCTGATGAACAACTAGCGGTCATTAATGCGCCTCGTACTACTTCTTGGTATGCTGATTATGCTAATTACATTGTTGCTAAATTTATACCACCAAGTTTCACATACCAGCAAAAGAAAAAGTACTTTTATGATTTAAGACATTACTTCTGGGATGACCCACACCTTTATAAAGAAGGAGTAGATGGTGTTATTAGACGTTGTGTACCTAAGCATGAACAGGAACAGATCCTATGCAAGTGTCACTCTGAATCGTATGGAGGACACCACGCTGGAGATAGAACTGCACATAAGGTATTACAATCCGGTTTTTATTGGCCTACTCTCTTCAAAGACGCTCGTAAGTTTGTCTTGACTTGTGATGAATGTCAAAGAATTGGTAATATTAGTAGACATCAAGAAATGCCGATGAATTATTCTCTTGTTATTGAACCATTTGATGTTTGGGGCCTTGATTATATGGGACCTTTTCCTACCTCTAATGGTTACACACATATTTTAGTTGTTGTTGATTACGTTACTAAGTGGGTAGAAGCTATTCCAACTAGTAGTGCTGATCATAACACCTCTATTAAGATGCTTAAAGAAGTTATTTTTTTGAGGTTTGGAGTCCCTAGATATCTTATGGCTGATGGTAGTTCACATTTTATTCATGGTGCTTTCCGTAAGATGCTTGCTAAGTATGATGTTAATCACAGAATTGCATCTGCTTATCACCCGCAGTCTAGTGGTCAAGTAGAGTTGAGCAATAGAGAACTCAAATTAATTTTGCAAAAGACTATCAATAGATCTAGAAAGAATTGGTCCAAGAAACTTGATGATGCATTATGGGTCTATAGAACTGCGTATAAAAATCCTATGGGTATGTCTCCATATAAGATGGTATATGGAAAAGCATGTCACTTACCTCTTGAACTTGAACATAAAGCATATTGGGCTATTAAAGACCTCAACTATGAATTCAAACGTGCCGGTGAGGAGAGGTTGTTTGACATTAGCTCACTTGATGAATGGAGAACCCAAGTGAGGGAGTCCTGGACTAGGGGGTGTCCGGACAGCCGGACTATCATCGTCCGCCGGACTCCAAGACTATGAAGATACAAGATTGAAGACATCGTCCCATGTCCGGATAGGACTTTCCTTGGCGTGGAAGGCAAGCTTGGCGATACGGATATCTAGATCCCCTACCATTGTAACCGACTCTGTGTAACCCTAGCCCTCTCCGGTGTCTATATAAACCAGAGGGTTTTAGTCCGTAGGACACAAGAACCATTACAACAATCATACCATAGGCTAGCTTCTAGGGTTTAGCCTCCTTGATCTCGTGGTAGATCCAGTCTTGTACTACCCATATCATCAATATCAATCAAGCAGGAGTAGGGTTTTACCTCCATCGAGAGGGCCCGAACCTGGGTAAAAACATCATGTCCCTTGTCTCCTGTTACCATCCGCCTAGACGCACAGTTCGGGACCCCCTACCTGAGATCCGCCGGTTTTGACACTGACATTGGTGCTTTCATTGAGAGTTCCTCTGTGTCGTCACCGATAGGCTTGATGGCATCTTCAATCAACAACAACGCCGTCCAGGGTGAAACTTTTCTCCCCGGACAGATCTTCGTATTCGGCGGCTTCGCACTGCGGGCCAATTCACTTGGCCGTCTGGAGCAGATCGAAAGCTGCGCCCCTGGCCGTCAGGTCAGATTTGGAAGCCTAAACTTCACGGCGGATATCCACGGAGACTTGATCTTCGATGGATCCGAGCCGCAGCCGAGCGTGCCGCACTGTCGTGATGGGCACGATCTAGCTCTGCCGCCGGACAGTGCCTTGGAGGCCGCACATGAATCCGCTCCGACCCATAGTTCGGAGCCGATCGCGCAGATCGAGGACGAATGGCTGGACACCGCCTCGGGAGCTGCAACATCCGCGGCGATGGAGCCGAACACTGGCCTTGTCCCCTATAAACTCGCGACTCCGAGGTGCCGGACTCCCTGCCGGACTCCGAACCTCCTGCGCCCCTGCCAATCGAATCCGATTGGGCGCCGATCATGGAGTTCACCGCTGCGGACATCTTTCAGCACTCGCCCTTTGGCGACATCTTAAATTCGCTGAAGCATCTCTCGCTATTCGGAGAGCCTTGGCCGGATTATGGCCAGGATGGTTGGGATGCGGACGACGAAGAAATTCAAAGCCCACCCACCACCCACTTTGTAGCCACTGTCGACGATCTAACCGACATGATAGACTATGACTCCGAAGACATCGACGGTATGGATGATGATACCGGAGACGAACAAGAACCAAAGCCTACAGGACACTGGAAGACCACCTCGTCATATGACATATACATGGTGGACACCCCAAAAGATGGGGATGGCGAAGAAGCAGCGGAGGCAGATTCCTTAAAGAAACAGCCTAAGCGCCGACGTCAGCGGCGCCGCTCTAAATCCCGCCACAGCAAGAATGGAGATTCCGGCACAGGGGATAATAACACCCCAGAGAGTGCCGAAGACAATCCCCTCCTGCAAGATTCAGCGCAGGAGGATGCAGAAGCAAGCCCTCACGAGAGAGCGGCAGACGAAGAGGTCGAGGATGATAATTACATACCTCCCTCCGGAGACGAGGCAAGCCTCGACGACGATGAATTCGTCGTGCCCGAGGATCCCTTCGAACAAGAGCGTTTCAAACGCAGGCTAATGGCCATAGCAAATAGCCTAAAGAAAAAGCAGCAGCAGCTTCAAGCTGATCAAGACTTGCTGGCCGACAGATGGACCGAGGTCCTCGCGGCCGAAGAGTATGAACTCGAACGCCCCTCCAAGAGCTACCCAAAACGCAAGTTGCTCCCCCGATTAGAGGAGGAAGCATACATACCTTCATAACCAGCGCACAATACGGCTGACCGACCACCCCGTGGTTGCGACAGAGAGGCATCCAGGCCTTCCATCAAGACCATACCCCGGCATCGCTCAAAAAGTACGAAGCCACGGGGGAACTCGCCGGACTTGCGGGATATATTGGAGGATAAGGCAAGACAATCCAGATCTATCTATGGATCACGTGGGCGCCCCACAACCCACGACGAATACCGTCGAGCCGGATACAACAACTCCGGCAGGGCCGAACACAGCAGACAACGCTCCCTTGAGCTACGTCGTGATATTGCTCAATACAGGGGCGCCGCACACCCACTATGTTTCACCAATGAGGTGCTGGATCATGAATTCCCAGCAGGGTTTAAACCCATAAACATAGAGGCTTACGATGGAACAACAGACCCTGGAGTCTGGATAGAGGATTATATACTACACATACACATGGCTAGAGGAGATGATCTCCACGCCATAAAATATCTACCCCTCAAGCTCAAAGGGCCAGCTCGGCATTGGCTCAAAAGCCTCCCAAAAAACACTGTTGGAAGTTGGGAAGAGCTTGAGGACGCGTTTAGAGCAAATTTTCAAGGGACTTATGTCTGCCCTCCGGATGCAGACGATCTAAGTCATATAACTCAACAGCCCGGAGAGTCAGCGCGCAAATTCTGGAACAGGTTCCTTACTAAAAAGAACCAAATAGTCGACTGTCCGGACGCTAAAGCCTTAGCAGCTTTTAAACACAACGTCCGAGACGAATGGCTCGCCAGACACCTCGGCCAAGAGAAGCCAAGGACAATGTCCGTGCTAACAAGCCTCATGACCCGCTTTTGCGCGGGGGAAGACAGCTGGCTAGCAAGATGCAGCACCAGCGACCCGAGTACATCCGAGATCAGAGATGGAAACGGAAAATCACGGCGCCGAAAGGATCAACACCGGAATAAAGAAAAAAGCCCAAAGAACACGGCGGTCAACGCCGGATTCAAAAGCTTGCGGCCAAACAACAAAACACTGCCTCTTAAGGACAACAGTGACGAGCTATCCTACTTAAACAAAATTTTCGATCGGATATGTCAAATACACAGTACCTCCGGAAGGCCTGCAAACCACACCCACTGAGATTGTTGGGTTTTCAAACAGTCCGGCTGACTCAACGCCGAACACAAGGGGCTCGACGCACCAAGCGAGGATGATGATGAACCCCACCAGCAGAGCACCGGAAAACAAAAGACCTTCCCATAAGAAGTCAAAACAGTAAACTCACTTCATGTGATATTACGGAAAAACAATGCGGCACCCGCTAAAGTAAGTGCCGCACGGTCCACCCCAGCGGAACCTCGAAGTTGGATGTCACTACAGAAGTGTTCGAAATGCAGGATGGACTGCTCTGATATTGGATCCTATAATCGACGGACTACAGCTTACACAAGTCCTGATGGACGGCGGCAGCGATTTAAACCTGCTATATCCGAATACAATCCGCAAGTTGGGGAGACCTTAATAAAATTCGACATAGCCACACTTCCTTTAAAGGAGTGACGCCAGGCCCTTACGCCAAGTGCACAGGCTCCTTATTACTAGAAGTTGTGTTCGGGTCACCGGACAAATTCCGACGCGAAAAGCTAATCTTTCATGTCGCCCCATTCAAAAGTAGCTATCAAGCATTATTGGGACGCGAAGCTTTCGTCCGCTTCAACGCAATACCACATTACACGTCTCTTACACTTAAAATGCCCGGTCCACGTGGCATCATTTCATTAAGAGGGTCATCTAAAGACCCCGGACACGGCTAGACGAGTCCGGCACAAATAAGCTAGGGGCTCCCTAGCCGCACACCCCTTCACAAGGGGTTGTGCGTATAAGCAATAATGAGCTAATATAGACTCCGCTTTATTCATTTATTAATATTTTTCATGCACTTTTTTGCACGATTTCCTTTCAAACTAAGTTCCTCTCTTTTTACAGATGAACAACGTGCATACCCGTCCAAGATAACGGCACAACGGAGACACAGGCGCAGACGTGCAGTAGGGACCCGTCGCAAGGATTCTTTTCAGATTAAGACCCTGCGTAAACCTTTTTTACTGTCTCTTGTTGCTATAATCCCCTGGTTTCTCATTATAACCAGAGTGGAGACTGACGTTTTGGCATCGGCCGCGTCAGAGGACCTCGCCCGTACCTGGACACTAGGGGCTTAGGGCATTGTTTTGCCCATTATTAGAAAGACCGAACACCTTAGGGAGTGTTCGGCGTCTCGAGTTAGGCCTTATATGCATCAGCTCCGAATCATGTCTTTGGTCAAATGTTGGATTTGCCCGGCTCCTGTGTTTTGCTGCCTTACATTCCGTATCATCGGCTAACACGGCACCAGGAGAACTACTGCGATTGTGCCCCAGTTCGGCTGGGCGAGCACCTCAATAGAGAAAGCCGAAAACTGACTGTCATGATACAGCGAGAGACTGGTCAACCACTCGATCGACCACCGGAATGTTTAGAATTCCTCTGCTTTGACGAAGGACCGTTTCCCGGTCAGGCACATACGCGCCCCGAATTTGGAGAGCGCGGTGCCCCCAGGGGCTATATCGTAGTCCCACCCTCGAACTTCAATGGCTAAGTGAAAGTGATAAAGCATCATAGTCCGGTTGCCTCGTTTGCTACGCTACCACCTCCTTAACAGGACCGAGACGTTGGATTAAGTGTGAAAATGCGCTATTTTTGCAAACACCCCCGCACCTTGTGCGTGGGGGCTGAAGCCGAAGACTGCCATCTTTCAGGTTATACACACGTATACATAAATGGCCGCATAGGAGATATTTCAATACTTGAACGCACAAGTATAAAAAGCGATTACATCATAACCATTATTTTACAAAATAAAACGTTCATTTGAACATGACATTTTTCGAGCACTGCGACTCTATTACACGAGCACCACACATAACTTCCCCAAAATAGTGCTCGGCAGGTAACCGGCTTTCGTCCGAACCCTGGGTTGCAACAGCGGTGGCATCCATCTCTGTCCAATGTGTCTTCACACGGGCGAGGGCCATCCGCGCACCCTCTATGCAGGCCGACCGCTTCATCGCCTTGATATGTGGCACCGCCCCAAGAAACTGCTGCAATAAGCCAAAATAGCTCTTCGGCTTGGGCCTCTCCGGCCAGACATGAGTCACGATATCCGTCATGGCAAGTCCGGACAACCTATTCAGCTCAGCCCATTCGGCCAACCGATCGGTCAACGGAAGTGAACGATCCAGACTATGGAATTGAGACCAAAATAGCTCTTCCGTCTTGTGATCCTTCTGACTTCGGAAGTGCATAACGGCATCCGCCGCACTCGCCGCTAAGTCCATATATGGATCCCCCGGACCCCACAGCTGGCCAAGCTGGGCATACTTTGGATCCGTAAACCTGCGGCGCAGCAGAAAAGGCTTGCCAGCCACAATGTCTCCGGCCTGACGCAGCTCCTCCTTTATAGCCTGCATTGCAGAACGGGCATCCTTGGCTTCGGCGGTGGCCTTCCCTAGGTCTTCTTGCTCCGATAGGCGCTCCTTTTCAAGAGCCTCATTGCGGTCGGTAGCATCCTTCAATTTAACGGCCAGTTCGACCATCTCTTCCCTGCTTTGGCAGTGTGCAGCCCTTTCGGCTTCTAACTCTTCGACCACGCTCGAGGCAGCCGCATCACTCCTTCTGGCTTGCTCCTTGGCTTGAGCAAGTTCTGCCTGAAGGTTCTCCACAGCAGCAACACCATCTGCATCAAGCATAAATATTGTAAGAGGTGGGCTTTGGCTCCCTTAATAGGTGACTGCGGAGAAACAACTTACCTTGCGACTCATTAAGTCGCTTGTTGACTAGCGCGATGTTCGCATCCGCAACATCGAGTTGCCGCATTAATTCAGCAACTCCATCAGTCCGCCTAGCCCCCGGACTATCCGCCACCTGCATAGGAAAGGCGACACTCAATACCTGTGATTTTGATCCTCGGCACGCTGTCGCTTTCGACAACCTATCGAGTCTCAGGGGCTACTATCTATACAGGGCGCACTTTATGCGCAAAACTGTCAAAAAGGGGTGTCATTTTTACATACCTCAAACCCCGCCAGCAAACTCCTGACGGCATTATGCAATCCGCTTTCGGCGGACGAAGTACTTCTAATCACCGTACTCATCAATGCACGGTGATCTTCTGAGATGGACGCCCTCTCAAGCAGATCCTTCAGCTCCCCCGGCCCAACACTAGTCGGCGCCGAACTCTTCGGCTCTGCCGGGCTCGGGGATACCCTCCGTGACAACACTTCAGGCTCGTCCGCCCTATCTGACGGCGCAGCACACGGAGGCGTCTCGCTCTCCATCATCTCCGGACGAAGATCCCCCAAAGACGAGCTCATCCGAACTACAAGGTAAAAATTTCGGTTATCCTCAGAAGCACAAATAGGGATGTTTCTTTTTAATGAACTCCCCTTTTTCTACTCACGGCTCGCTGGAGGGCTGATTCTTTAGAGAAGACTGTGCGGCCGGGACCTCCCCGGACGCAGGACCCTCTGGTGAAGATTTCTTCCCCCGCTTAGGGGCTTTGGCCTTCGGGTCTTCAGAGGCAGTCCTCTTCTCCCCCTGGAGGGAGGGATTCTCGATCCCCCCTTCTTCAAGCGCCCCCTTCGGAGAGGCGGTAGCTCCTCTATTTTCCCCTTCGCCTTCTTTTGAAGGCGCAACCTCCAACATCCTGACCAGCACGGGATCCGGCACGGTCTCTGGGAGGGGGGCCGGACACCGTATCAGCTTTGCTTGCGCTATCCACTCCTGTTGAAGGAAAGCGGGTTAAAAGGCGAATTGTAGAAAAGCAAACAAATGGTGCGTCCAAACACTGAGCTACTTACTTGAGTATCCGGGCGATTGCAGCTTAGGCCGGCATCCTCGGTCAATTCCGGACACGCCGCCTGTGATCCGAAGAACAACTTGTACATCTCCATGGGTGTCGTACCCATAAAGTGTTGGAGAATCCGTGGTCCCTCCGAATTGAACTCCCATAGCCGGAGAGGACGGCGTTTGCAGGGCAGGAGACGCCTAACTAGCATACCCTGCATCACCACGACCAGATCGATCACCCTCGCCTGGAGGTCTCAAATCCGGCCCTGCAATAGGGGCACGTCTTTTGACGGCCCCCAGTTGAGCCCTTGGTTGACCCACGACATCAACCGTCGAGGAGGTCCCGAGCGGAATATGGGCGGCGGCTTCTGCCTGCGGCCCTTCGGAGTGGTGATATAGAACCACTCCTGCTGCCACAAGCCGAGCTCCTCTTGGAAGGAGCCCTCGGGCCACGGGGCATCGGCCCTCCTGCTTATGGCCGCCCCGTCGCACTCTGCTTGACGCCCCCCAATCATCTTTGGCTCCACATTGAAGGTCTTCAGCCACAGGCCGAAGTGGGGGGTGATGCGGAGGAAGGCTTCGCAGACGACAATAAATGCGGAAATATGGAGGATGGACTCCGAAGCCAAGTCATGGAAATCCAGCCCGTAGTAGAACATGAGCCCTCTCATGAAAGGATCCATCGGGAAGCCTAAACCCCGACGGAGGTGGGATACAAAGACGACGTACTCGCCGGGCTCGGGGGTGGGTATGGCCTGCCCTTCGGCGGGCAACCTATGCGAAATCTCGTAAGATAGGTACTTGGCCTCTCGCAGCTTTAGCACGTCCTCCTCCGTGACGGAGGAGGGCATCCACCGGCCCTGAAGGTCAGAGCCGGACATTGTTGAAGGTCCAAAGCACACGAATCTGGGGCTCTGGGTGTTGGAACTTGGAGCGAGGAGAAGATTCAATGGAGGATTGAAGAAAAGAAACGAGCCTTGGTCCTGTTATAAAGAGGAAGAATACCAAGAGCCGTCTCCGTGATCGTTCGGGACTCGCCTTCGATAGAGGGGGCGTGGCGACGGGCGCGGTTAGGTTACCCACGTCCATATTGATGAGAATCCCGGAATGAGGGGAACACGATCTCTGCTTCGACAAGGCGTGCCAAGGAAACCGCTTCGCTAAACGCGCTGAGGTGGTATAATAAAAAACAATTCAAGTAAAGGCTTGGTAGTGGCGTGACGTCATGCTACAGGATACGTCAGCAGATTGAACTTGTGTACATAATATTCTCTCTACGGTGGAATGTGGAAATTATTTTGCAGAGCCGGACACTATCCTGGTGTTCACCATCTTCTATGGATTATTCGGAGGAGGAACCCGCCTTGCAATGCCAAACATTATGCGCGCCGGACTCATCGTCATTGAAGCCAGGTTCAGGGGCTACTGAGGGAGTCCTGGACTAGGGGGTGTCCGGAAAGCCGGACTATCATCGTCTGCCGGACTCCAAGACTATGAAGATACAAGATTGAAGACTTCGTCCCGTGTCCGGATGGGACTTTCCTTGGCGTGGAAGGCAAGCTTGGTGATACGGATATGTAGATCTCCTACCATTGTAACCGACTCTGTGTAACCCTAGCCCTCTCCGGTGTCTATATAAACCGGAGGGTTTTAGTCCGTAGGACACAACAACCATTACAACAATCATACCATAGGCTAGCTTCTAGGGTTTAGCCTCCTTGATCTCGTGGTAGATCCACTCTTGTACTACCCATATTATCAATATCAATCAAGCAGGAGTAGGGTTTTACCTCCATCCAGAGGGCCCGAACCTGGGTAAAAACATTGTGTCCCTTGTCTTCTGTTACCATCCGCCTAGACGCACAGTTCAGGACCCCCTACCCGAGATCCGCCGGTTTTGACACCGACACCAAGCCTATGAGAATGCCAAGATGTTCAAAGAAAAAGTTAAACATTGGCATGACAAACGGATACAAAAGCGTGAGTTTGACGTAGGTGATTATGTGTTACTATTCAACTCTCATTTAAGATTTTTTGCAGGAAAACTTCTCTCTAAATGGGAAGGTCCTTACGTTATCGAGGAGGTCTATCATTCCGGTGCCATAAAAATCAACAACTTCAAAGGCACAAGTCTGAGGGTGGTGAATAGTCAAAGAATAAAACATTATATCTCAGGTAATCCTATCAATGTTGAAACTAATATTATTGAGACCGTAACTCGGGAGGAATACATAAGGGACACTTTCCAGAACGTTTCAGACTCCGAAAAGGAATAGGTATGTGGTACGGTACGTAAACCGACTCCAAAACAATTCTAATGGCATTTTTCCTCCGTTTTGGAATATTGAAGAATTTTGGAAAGAAAGAAGTAATCCGGGAAGGACACGAGGCCTCCACGAGGGTGGAGGGCGCACCCACCCTTACTGGGCGCGCCCCCTGTCTCGTGGCCACCTAGTGTGCCTCTCGGACTCCGTTTTCTTGCATGTTACGTATTTTGGTCGGTAAAAATTCATTATATAATCTCCCGAAGGTTTTGACCACCGTATCATGCAAATATCCTCTATTTTTGTTTTCATCTATTTTTCTGACACATCTAGAGCACCATGATGTCTCCAACCGCTCCCAAGGACAAGTTTTTCGAGAGGGTTATCAACCCCTATCTCGCGGAGGTGCTGCAACACCCTCAAACCATTGAGATGCGTGAGGGGGTGCTGCACATCCGCGATGTGGAGGTACCAAGGCGTACTGGAAGCGTGGAGACAAAGCTCGAAGCCATGGAGCAACAAGTTTTCAAGTGCCAGGGGATGGTGGAGCGTGGACTCAACGCCAACCAGATGATGATGACGGAGTTCACCAACAACCACAAGCTGGATGCCAAGATCATTGGGGAGACCATCTTTAAGCTTCAAGAGAAACCGAGCACCTTCAAGCCCAGATCTATGACCTGCAAAACCAAAACTGTCAGTATGAATATAGATCCAAGAGGAAGAGTTTGGCTGCAGATTTGAGGATCTGGGAGACTCGATCATCCTTCTATGATGGTGAGCCTATGCCTTGGAAGATGGACGACAAGCCTACATCATAAACAACTCCTACTTCACCACCTCCGAGGACATAATTACATGGGTATGGGCACTCCCCTTGGCAACTGCCAAGCTTGGGGGAGGTGCCCCTGTATCGTATCACCATCACACTCCTATCTTTACTGTTTTACTTAGTTCGATCCTTTTAGTAATATTTTGATCTAGTAGATTGAAGTTTCGATATCAAGTAGTTTTGAGTTTTGCTTTGTGATCTCTTTATGTAATCGAGTCAGTGAGCTATCTATAGTAAAGATTGGTGTTGAGTCAAGGGCTTTGCTATCTTGCTATGATCTTGAGGAAGTAGAAAGGATAAAAAGAATAAAAAGAGTTCATATTGATCTTATGGATAGTAATGACTTCACATATGAAAAGTATGAGGCATAAAAGTTGTTGAGAGTTGACAAACGTAGTTTTGGTCATTGTTGCAATTAAAAGGAAGTAATAAGGAAAGAGAGGTTCTCACATACAAATATACTATCTTGGACATCTTTTATGATTGTGAGCACTCATTAAGTATGACATGCTAAAAGAGTTGATGTTGGACAAGGAAGACAACGTAATGGTTTATGTTTTCTCACATCTCAGTTAAAGTATATTGTCATTGATCTTCCCAACATGTTGAGCTTGCCTTTCCCCCTCATGCTAGCCAAATTCCTTGCACCAAGTAGAGATACTACTTGTGCTTCCAAATATCCTTAAACCCAGTTTTTGCCATGAGAGTCCATCATACCTACCTATGGATTGAGTAAGATCCTTCAAGTAAGTTGTCATGTTGCAAGCAATAAAAATTGCTCTTTAAATATGTATGACTTATTAGTGCAGAGAAAATAAGTTTTATATGATCGTGTGATATGGAAGTAATAAAAGCGACAGACTGCATAATAAAGGTTCATATCGCAAGTGGCAATATAGAGTGACGTTCTTTTGCATTAAGATTTTGTGCATCCAACCCTAAAAGCAAATGACGACCTCTGCTTCCCTCTGCGAAGGGCCTATCTTTTACTTTATTTTTTTACTTTATGCTTGAGTCAAGGTGATCTTCACCTTTCCCTTTTTCATTTTATCCTTTGGAAAGCTCCTCGCGTTTGAAAGATCCTGATATATATATATATATATATATATATATATCCAATTGGATGTAAGTTAGCATGAATTATTATTGTTGACATCACCCAAAGGTGAATACATTGGGAGGCAACACAATAAGCCCCTATCTTTCTCAGTGTCCGGTTGAAACTCCATAACCACAAGTATTGCGTGAGTGTTAGCAATTGTAGAAGACTATATGATAGTTGAGTATGTGGACTTGCTGAAAAGTTCTATTCTTGACACTTTCCGATGTTATGATAAATTGCAATTGTTTCACCGACTGGGATTATAGTTTGTTAATTCCCAATGAAGTTGTTGAACCATACTTGACATTGTGAATTGATTGTTACTTGAGCATAAGAAATCATATGACAAAATCTATATATGTTGCTATTATTAGAATGATCACGATGCCCTCATGTCCGTATTTTATTTTTATCATGTGGACATATTTTTTGATTTCGACTTCTGCTTGAGGACATGCGAGGTCTAAGCTTGGGGGAGTTGATACGTCCATTTTGCATCATGCTTTTATATCAATATTTATTGCATTATGGGATGTTATTACACATTATGTCTCAATACTTATGGCTATTCTCTCTTATTTTAAAAGGTTTACCATGAAGAGGGGGAATGCCGGCAGCTGGAATTCTGGCTCGAAAAGGAGCAAATATTGGTAACATATTCTGCACAGCTCCAAAAATCCAGAAACTCCACGGAAGTTATTTTTGGAATTAATAAGAATTATTGAGCGAAGAAAACACTAGAGGGGGCCCACACCCTAGCCAGGAGGGTGGGGGGCGCGCCCACCTCTACTGGGCATGCCCCCTATCTCCTGGGCCCCTTGGTGGCCCTCCGGTGCGCATCTTCTGCTATATGAAGGCTTTTACCCTGAAAAAAAATCAGAAGCAAGCTTACGATACGAAACTCCGCCGCCACGAGGCAGAACCTTGGCGGAACAAATCTAGGGCTCCGGTGGAGCTGTTCTGCCGATGAAACTTCCCTCCGGGAGTGGGAAATCATCACCATCGTCATCACCAACAATCCTCTCATCGGGAGGGGGTCAATCTCCATCAACATCTTCACCAGGACCATCTCCTCTCAAAACCCTAGTTCGTCTCTTGTTTCCAATCTTGTATCAAAACCACAAATTGGTACCTGTGGGTTGCTAGTAGTGTTGATTACTCCTCTAATTGGTTTACTTGGTGGAAGATCATATGTTCAGATCCTTAATGCATATTAATACTCCCCTAATTATGAACATGAATATGCTTTGAGAGTAGTTACGTTTGTTCCTGAGGACATGGGTGAAGTCTTGCTATTAGTAGTCATGTGAATTTGGTATTCGTTCAATATTTTGATGAGATGTATGTTGTCTCTCCTCTAGTGGTGTTATGTGAACGTAAACCACATGACACTTCACCATTATTTGGGCCTAGAGGAAGGCATTGGGAAGTAATAAGTAGATGATGGGTTGCTTCGTAAGGGGCTGATTTGGATCCATATGTCTAATGTTGTGGTTAGGCTTACCTTAATACTTCTTTTGTAGTTGCGGATGCTTGCAATAGGGGTTAATAATAAGTGGGATGCTTGTCCAAGTAAGGCAGTACCCAAGCACCAGTCCACCCACATATCAAATTATCAAAGTACCGAACGCGAATCATATGAGCGTGATGAAAACTAGCTTGACGATAATTCCCATGTGTCCTTGGGAGCGCTTTTCTCATTGTAAGAAATTGTCTAGGCTTGTCCTTTGCTACAAAAAGGATTGGGCCACATTGCTGCACTTTATTTACTTTCATTGCTTGTTACCCGTTACAAATTATCTTTCTGCTCCTCGTTGGGTTCGACACTCTTACTTATCGAAAGGACTACGATAGATCCCCTATACTTGTGGATCATCAGCGAGACCCCAACCGCAGCACATTCATCACAACATCATCTTTGACAGGAGAGTTTTTGGGGTCAAGACCTGTCTCGACCCGCCCAGTTTCTGCTTCGAAGTCTTGATGAAGTTCTGCACAGTTGGTGAAGTAGTGAGTCGACAATTTAACAAGACGTGTCAGTCGACATCAACGAATCAGTCGAATAAGAGGAAATACCTTCAAGCTTCAAGACCAACTTTGCAGCAAGCTGCCCCAGATAAGACTCCAATTTGCCCTTCTTGGCCTTGAGACTTCCAACTTCGTCAATCAAGCTTTCCTTGTCCTTCTTCAGTCGCGCAACCTCCTGGTTGGCTTCAGAAAATCCAGTCTTCAACTTGGAGTTCTACTCTTCCAACTTGTTGACTGAGGCCAACTTCTTGTCCGCAAGTGCCATTTTCTCTCGCGCCTCCTTCTGGGCTGCGGCAAGATCTTGATCCTTCTTCTCCAGAGCCTGCTTCATCTTCTCTAAAGAAATAAAATTCCTCAGACGAGCTTGGAGTTGACGGTTTTCACTACGCACATCTGTTCGAGTGGAGTCACTCGGTTCAAAGAGGCTAAAAAAGAGAGAATCCTAAGGTGGAAAGTCGATGAATGGTTACCTCCCATGGTAGCTGCTTCGTCCTGGGCCTTCTTGAGGTTCTTCTGGGCCAGTTATAGATCAAGGTTGAGGCTGATCTGCTTCTTCTCCAGTTCGAAAAATTGGGCCCCAAGATCACAAGACTTCTGAAGTCGGCAAATAAGATATGCCAGTCGATGGAAATAAAAGTCAATCACAGCGAAACTTGCTCTAAGACTACCCTTGAATCAAACATTCAACAGTAGTCTCGGGGACTACACCTAGTGGGTGCACTTGGCGTGCCCCCACTTGTCCGGTTTTACACTCGGCATGGTCTTCCCAGCATGAGTAAAGAAAAGAGATTCTCATACCCCAGCCGACTACCAGCAGTCGACCACGGCCTCGGGGACTACACCCAGTGGGTGCACTCTGCGTGCCCCCACTGGTTCAGAAAAACACTCGACTCAACTTGGTCGACTCAAGTGTAAGAACTATTCAGCTCTAAGTCAGAAACACCCCAGTGGGTGATTGGATGCGAAATGCAGACCCATGATAGATGCACATAAAAGGTTCCAAAACGCTCATCCAAGGACACCATATGGACAGTGAAGCAACAGTCCCAACTATCACTACTCAAGAGACCAGTCGGAAACCAACTAACCATGAAGTTGGCTTGCAGAGCGGTGCTGGCATTATAGGCAACCTAACTTGCCTCATGCACCAACTTCATCTACTCCATCACGAGGTTTGCCTGGATAAGGGCCTCCCTGGCAGCACTCTGCGGGTCGTCTGGAGTCTGGTATGCAGCAAAGAGCGATGATGGCAGTACAGTTGGAGCAGTCACAGGGTCGGAAGCATGGAGTTGTACTGGAGCAGCAGAGACCTGAGCAGTCAACCCCGAAGGATGGTCAGTCGATAGTGGATTGGCAAAGGTAACATTGGTCTGAGGCGGATCTCCGGATCGCTGGACTACTGTGTCAGGCACCGATGTCGACTGAGGCACCTGACACCTCGTCCGTTTTCCCGCTTGAGGCCCTGCCCCTCCTTCTCCTTTCTCTTAGAGGCACTTCTTCTTCATCATCCAGAAGCTCAATGACGTCTTGGAGCTGCAACAAAAAGAAACCTTAAAAGTTCAATCAACCAACAACCCAATTGGCAGAATAAATTCAAGTTGGAAAGAGCGTACCAGCTTTGGAAGTGGCCGCATCATCAGCCTCCTCATCACCTGGGGCCTTGTCAACGTCCATGGAAGACACAGAAGTTGCAGCGCTGAAGAAGTTGATAATCCACTCGGTCAGAGGAGAAGTATGAGTCGGTAGAAGAAAACGCAGAAAGATAAAGAGCACTCACCCAGAGGCAACAAGAATGTCCATCTGGATCTTGGGCAAAGTCTTCCGAGGCTTCAAAGGGGCAACGCTGGGTTGCTTGGTGACCTTCTCCATCGTCTCCAGAGTCAAAGTTCGAGTGCGCTTATGTGCTTGGGTACTCGGAGCCATGGTCTTGCCGTGCTCGCCTGCCGGATCTTGGAGTTGCTTGGATCGACGCTCTGAGCAAGGTGGTGAGTTGACTACCTCTTCGTCGTCCGACCACGTCCAATTGAAAACCCAAGAAATTCTCACACATGGACACAAATGCGGCGAGGTACGTGATGGTGTTGGGAGAGAAGTGGTGAAGCTGGGCACTGGAAAAGTTCAAGAAGCCCCAGAAAAAAGAATGCGGAGGAAGGGAGAAACCACGGTTGACATGGGTAGCAAGGAGGACGCACTCACCCGACCGAGGCTGAGGCTCCGTCTCCCCCTCTGGCAGCCTCGCAGTCCCGGCAGTAACCAAACTGGAGTCGCCCAACTCCTCCAAATCCTCTGGCCAGAGTGAAGATCGGATCCAATCACCTTGGATCCAGCCCGGCGGCAGCGCGGACCTCGACGACGACCTCCGATTCGCCTTCTTGCCTTTCGCCGCCCCTGTCACCTTTTTCGTGCGCTCCAGAACCGCCGTCTTGTCCTTCACCATGGTGGCGGGGCGGTAGCGTCGAGGGCGGAGGAAAAAGATGATGTGGAGAAACAGACAAGGAAGAGGGAGAATGAATGCGCATAGTTCATATGCCTCGGCCCCGATGCCTTTTTAGGACCCACTTTCGAGTGGCTGACGCGTGGGCCCGAGCAATCCTGTCAAATCCCGCAACAGTCGCGTGCCAGATACGTGGTGAAAAAGGTGATGCAGAAATCAAGGTGCCCCTGCCTATCCGTCCCGCTTACTACGGCGCGCTCCGCCTCGCGCGCTTCCCAAAATTTCAAATCCCGTGAGATCCGGGATACGCAGCAACCGATCGCGCCAAAGATTTCACATCAAAGTAACACTCGACGAGTGCCAGTATAAATCCACTCGACTGCTCCTAAGCTCTCCTAGGCTCTCCTCTCCTCTCCTAGGCTCCTCCTAGGTGCCCACCGCTGGTGGCCACTACGGCCACAGCGGCCACCCCTCCCGCCGGTGGCCACTCCGGCCCCGGCAGCCACCACCTCTCCTGCCACTTGTCACTCCAGCGGTGGCAGCCACCACCTTTTTTTCCTTTGCTTAAGGAGCCGAAGACGAGGAGATGGCCATGGATCCTCCTTCTCTCAACTTTGCAAGAGGTAAAGATTTTCAACATTCTATGAGGGAAAAGTTTGTTCATCCAGTGGTGTTCTCTCCTGGTTTTCGTCAACGGGAGTTCACTTTGGTGGTTTCTTTCTGTCGTGCTCGGTTTCGGTTGGATTGCCACGCGGTTATCATCACTCTTAAATCTTGTTTTGGTGGTTATCCCCAAGGGCTTCGTGTGCATCATCTCAAGGACAGATCCTTCAAGTTTTCAGTGGCATCAAAAGCAGTGGGTTTTGAAATCTATAATCATGGCCGCGTGGTTGAAAAGGACTTTGAATTGGTGTTCAATGTTTGGGGTTTTGGGGGCCCCAACTGGATGCGTGAACAACAACTTTTTTATCGTGGAGAAGAGGCTTCTTGGACCTTGGCTAATAGTGGTCCGCGTGCACGATCTGCCGCTGCCGCCAATGCCTCCGGCTATTAACTCCACCCTTCGGATTTTTCTCGTCTTGCGAATAGTCTGAGCTCTAGCAATAATGTGGTCTCGGACAATAATGAGTCCTTAATGCAGAATCTTAATACCTCAGGAGAGGTTCACGCTGAGGCTTCACAGGGCGGCAATCAGGGTTTTTCAAATGGTTCGCTACAGTGCTATGCGTGTGGTCAACTGGGCCACTTTGCCAGGGAGTGTCATGAGCAATGGCTACCTGGGCTTTTTCCTTTTCTCTGATTTGCCTGGTTTGCCAGCCCACCCAATGAGGCCTGGAACCTGGTTGTGGTCCAGGATTGGTTTAAGTTAGTTGGCTCGGCCCGCGCCCCTCCCATGGTTTCCACTTTTAGCGAGCTTTCTATGGGATCTTTTCCTAATTTCCAGCCTCGATTTGCATTTGCCTCCTCAACTTCTCCACAATCATCCTCTGCTTCACAAGAGTGCCCAAACTATGCTCCTGTCACTTCAAGCTCGACTGCGATGGTGTGCTCCTCTGGGGCTTCTCTGATGTCCAACATCCGATCGACCCGCGCCCCTTTGTGCCTCACGAGTTCGCCACCCAGCAGATTGAGGGCCGCAATGGGGTGGCTCGGGTCATGCTCCCGCATCATCCTCATCGCCATGAAGATTGGGCTATTGCTACTATCCATCCACTCCCTACCGATGCCCCATTCCCCAATGTAAGAGATGTTCTTGAAGATTTTATTGTTGAGCATAGGCAGTTGGGGCTGAGAGACATCCAACGATGTCCATTTGGAGAGGCATATGTTCGTCTGACAAGGTTAGAGATAGGGACAAGCTGGTGCTTCATAGTCCACATGAATTTGGCGATGTTTTTCATCTCCTTTGTGAAGCATGATGAGGGAAGGAATCATAGGAGGGTGCATTTCAATAGGACAGTTTGGTTACTGCTGACAGGAGTTCCTTTTGATTTCTGCAATACTGAAGATTTGGCTTGTGCTCTCAGTAAGTTTGGTCGCATGATATCCTGGGACAAGGAAGATGATCACATGGGCCGTATTGTGGTCAAGGCTTGTGTTATGAACTTGGCAATCATACCCGAAAGCATGATATTGTCTGAAGGAGATGAGTTTGAAGAAGATGGCTGGTCTTCTTCCATTGAAGTTTTGGCTAGTGAACTTCTTGGTGGGGGCCAGCAGATGAAGATCCGATTCCACCTGACAATGTGGACCCACACCCCTTACCTGAGAATGCTGAGCCTGGTGTTGGCTTCCACAATGCTGCACTCAACAACAACATTATAGATGTTCAGAATGAGGATAACTAGGAGCAAGATGACAACTGGAATATACCACAACAGGACAACTTGCATGCACCTCTTGAGGATCTTTTGAATGTTGTGCAACAAGAAGAGATGGCTTGGGCAGATGGTGAAGAGTTGCTTCCTGCATTTAGCAACAGCAGTTTATCTTCAGACATGTCTTTCTTTGAAGGAGATAATTCAAACCTTTTCCTGCCACCTGTGCTAGCTGGGAATATGATTTTCAGAGATAATGAGCCTGCTGCTTTACCACCTCCTGCCATTGTGGTTGCAAATGGCCTCCAAAACATCATTCAGGCATATCAATCTGATGATGAGGAGCCTAATTTGCTGCATGGGCAGAATGTGGCTACTGCAATTGATGCTGAGGACCTTCCTGTTCAAGATGTTACAAACCAGCTGCAACAAGTGGATTACAATAACCCATCTAGGGTTGCAGAGGTGGCTGCCCATGCTTTTATCAATGAATCACAAGTTTTGGGCTCTCATTCCCCTGTTCTGCATATGAGTGCTACTTTGGAGACTAGTTTGGCTCCTGTCTTTCCCCAGGGAGATCCAGTGCCAGGTTCTGAACCTTTTGCTTTACTTCTCAAGATGGTGGTTCTTCAGACCAGGCCATTCTTTGCAGTTCTGAACATATCAATACATCCAGAGGAGGACTTGAGCCAGTCACAAACATTGAGGATCTTCAGTCTGGACTTCAAGGTAACTGGGTTAGTCAAATTAATGAGCATTCCAGCATGGCACCCTCTCTTCTTGGTTTGAAATACATCCAACTTGCCGCAACTGCTAATAATGATCATGTTGTATCTGAAGAAGGCCTCTCGCTGTGGAAGAAGCACTTCCAAGAGCAGTTTGTGGAAAATAAAAACTCCTTTTCTGCCAACATTCTTGTAAGTTGGTTTAATTTTATTATCCACCTTCTCTTGACTCCTGATAAGTTTGATTGGACTGTCAATATGCTCAAGTCTGGAATGTGGGAACTTTTCTCTGCTGTGGAGAACATGGAACAAGCTATAATGTTTCATATACCTGATAAGTGTCCTACTTCACATGCTCCTATTTGTCAGGCCATTGTCCTTGAGGAACAACTTTCCAAGGATAAGGATAAGGAGAATATTGGAGTGGCTCCCAACATGCAAGATGTGGAGTCCTAGGCTTTACTGCAGCCTTTTGGCCCTGACAACCTAAGGAAGAGAAGGAGTGGAAAAACTCCCCTGGTAGAAACAAAGGTAAGTATTTGTGAAAGAATTAGAAAAGATAATGATGGATACAAAAGAAACTCATGCTCAAATAATAGTTGTCTACCTTGTAATGCTGTCCCTCCTATTACTCAAAAATCAGTTGTTAAAAACCTCACTGCCTCTTTCTATAAGGTTGCTGAGAGGGAGCTGGAGGACAAGCTGGCTAAGAAGCCAAGAAGAAGGCTTGATGAGGAGTTGGTCAATGTGCCCTTCGCTAATGTAGAGGAAAATACTTCCACATCTACATGATGATAGCTGACCTCAGTTGGAAAAGAGGTTGGGGGGTTGTATGGTTGGTTCCCCATGTTCTCTTTTGGATAGCTCTTTATATGGTGTAAACCTTGGATACTGGCACTTTAAACAACTATTTCATCTGGAGATGTACTATATTAATGGAACTTCCGTGATGTATGGCTTTTGGATGTGTTGCGGGTCTTGTGATGTGTTGTGGCTCAGGGTCCTTTGTGATTCTCACTTTTAATTGTTGATCAAGTGCTGGTGCTTGATTTCTGGTGCAGTATACCTCTTTGTATCCATGAATAACACAAATAGAAGTCGGAATATTCTTAACTGGAACATTAGAGGGATGAATTCTCAGGATAAATGGTTGGCCTTAAGGCAGAAAATAGATGAGAGTGACTGCAATATATTGTGCCTCCAGGAAACTAAGAGAGAGACCTTTGATGCTGCTTACATCAAAAATTTCTATCCCAATAGAATCAATAAATTTTCTTTCCTCCCCTCTGTTGGACCTTCAGGGGGCCTTCTAGTTGCTTGGAATGGTTCTCAATTTGTTGGAGAAGTTATTGCTCAAAATAGATTTTCACTTTCCATTTAGTTCACAAGTTTGCTCTCCAATCAATCCTGGATTCTCACCAACATTTACGGACCATGTGACCCAGAGGACAAAATTGAGTTCATTGAGAGGTTTTCGAATATTTACATGTCTGCTGATGTGGACTGGATTCTTATGGGAGATTTCAATTTTATGAGGGCTCCATTAGATAGAAACAGACCTGATGGAGATGTTAATGATATGCTTAAGTTCAATGAAGCAATTAGCAACCAAGGTTTAGTTGAATTGCCTTTGCATGGTAGAAAATTCAGCTGGAGTGTCATGCAGTAAAATCCTCTTTTGGTCAAGCTTGATTGGTTTTTCACTTCTGCTTCTTGGATGACCACTTTTCCAAACACCATGGTTCTCCCTCTTGCAAAGCCCATATGAGATCACTTGCCATGTGTCATAAAAATTGGTACTTCCATCCCCAAAGCAAGAGTTTTTAGATTTGAGAACTATTTGCTGCAACACTTAGATTTTAAACAGCTGGTTGCTGCTGCTTGGAGTATTCCAGTGGGGAATCTTGATGCTATAAAAAGTTTGAATGCTAAGTTTAAAAACTTAAGGAGAGCTATGAAATTGTGGGCCAGGTCTTTATCTTGTCTTAAAGCTCAAATTGAAAAAATTAATGAGCTCATCTTCCTATGGGACTTTTTTGAGGAGTTCCGAAAGTTGGACATTTATGAGTGGAATTGTAGGATTCTTCTTAAAGAACATTTGCTAATTCTTCTGAGAAACCAAAAGATTTACTGGAAGCAAAGGGGAAAAATTAAAGGGGTAAAGTTTGGGGATGAAAACACAAATTTTTTTCATACCAAGGCTTCTATCAACTACAGGCATAATCACATTGTCGTGCTGCAGAATGTTGATCAAGTTGATATATCTGATCATGCTGGGAAAGCTGCCATACTCTGGGAAACATATAAGAAAAGAATGGGGACATCTCACAAAACCTCCATGCACTTTGATTTGGAATCCTTGTTTGGCCAGAGACAAGATCCCACACTGTTTGATAACTTGTAATTGCCTTTCATTGAGGAAGAAGTTAATGATGTAGTAAAAGAACTACCTCTGGACAAATCACCTGGCCCTGATGGTTTCCATAATGAATTCTTTAAAGCTTGTTGGGACATTATTAGAGGAGATGTGCTCAACTTCATTTCTGATTTTCATGCTGGGAAAATTTCTTTGGAAAGTTTGAACACATCTTTCATAACCTTAATTCCTAAGGAAGTACTCCTCTGACAGCAAATGATTATAGGCCAATCTCCCTCCTCGACTGTTGTCTCAAGCTAGTCACTAAATTGTTGGCAAACAGGTTGCAGAAAGTGATTCTAAAGTTGGTCCACATTAACCAATATGGCTTCCTCAAAGAGAGATCCATCCATGACTGCTTGGGTTGGGCCTATGAATATCTGTATCAGTGCCATAAAACTAGGGAAGATATTATTGTGCTGACAGTGGACTTTGAAAAGGCTTTTGCCACCATTGAACATCAGGCAATTTTGGATATTCTAAAAGCTAAAGGTTTTGGAGACAGATGGATTAACTGGATCAAAATGTTGTTCACCTCTGCCTCATCTGCTATCTTGCTCAATGGTGTTCCTTGTAAAAAAACTATTGTCTTAGAGGAGTAAGGCAGGGAGACCCTCTGTCACCTCTTCTATTTGTGCTTGCTGCAGACCTTCTTCAATCAATCCTGAACAAGCCCATGCAGCTGGGCTTGCTTACTTCAACTTTGCAAGTGGATTCCTGCCCTGATTTTCCCATAGTTCAGTATGCAGATGATACTTTGGTCCTCCTTCAAGCAGATGCCAAGCAACTTCACTCCCTCAAAGCCCTTCTCAATACTTTTGCAGATGCTACTCGTCTTAAAGTTAACTACAATAAATAATTTCCGTGTACCCTCAAGAACACTCTGCTTATTATAAGAGACTGTTTAGGCATGTCCTTTGCCTCAAAATGATTGGGCTACCTTGCTGCACTTTTGCTACTATTATTGTTACTTACTCGTTACAAATTATCTTGCTATCAAAGTACTTTGTTACTTACAATTTCAGCACTTGCAGGCATTCCCTTGCTGAAAACCACTTGTCATTTCCTTCTACTCCTCATTGGGTTCTACACTCTTACTTATCAAAAAGAGCTGTAATTGATCCCCTATAATTGTGGGTCATCAATATATAGGACGATGAGGTTTGGACACCCTAAGAGTTTTGGGAGGTACCGGGTAATCATCGGATCACCAAAAGGGGTTCCGGGAGGCCCCCGGAGGTCTATGGGCCTAATGGGCCAAGGGAAGGCACACACTAGCCCACAAGGGGGCTGGCGCGACCTCTCCCTGGCCGCCGAGCCTAAAGGAAGGAAAGGGGGAGGGCTAGCCCCTCCTGCCTTTCCCTCCTCATGAGAGAAAGGAATGGGGCACCTCCCCCTACACTCCTCCCGCGCACAAACATAGAAGGGGGGCGCGGCTAGGGCAGGAGCCCAAGGAGGATTCGGCCTCCTTGGGGCGCCACCTGGCTGCCTCCTCTCTCCCCCACCAATATATGTGAGAGAGGGGGTTCCACACAAGGTCCACGACAATCTCTTAGTCGTCTTCAATGCCCGTCTCCATAGTTTTGTCCCTTGGTCATATTTTTGGAGTGCTTAGGCAAATCCCTGCGGAGATAGCATCACCACCACCGTCACCACACCAGCATGCTGCCGGAACTCATCCACTACTTTGTCCGTCTTGCTAGATCAAGAAGGCGGGGATGTCACCGAGCTGAACGTGTGCGGAACACGGAGGTGTCATATGTTTGGTACTTGATTGGTTGGATCACGAAGAAGTTCGACTACATCAACTGCGTTAATAAATGCTTCCGCTTATGGTCTACAACGGTACATAGACACACTCTCCCCTCCCGTTGCTATGCATCTCCATGGATAGATCTTACATGTGCATAGAAATTTTTTGTTTTCCATGCAATGTTTCCCAACAAGTAGTTCATGAGACACGGGGCTGCGGCAACGATGACGATGATGGCATCAATGTGGGGTTGTTAACTTGGTGATTTCTCTTGCTTCGGAACAACGATGACATGCACAAGGAGCTCGAAAGAGCAACAACAACAAAAACTAGAGGCGCCTCCGGTGATGAGCATCGTTGCCGCTTTTTCTTACATTTCAAATGTACAAAAATGCTAGTGGATGAACTATATGTATGTATTTGAATATATAGATTAATATACAAATATTTGGATGCATGGGTGAATTTTATATTTTTTCTAAATCAATAAATACTTAGTGGTGGCGTTGGAGGCTATGCTCATGTTGGTAGCACTAGTATAGAGTGGAGAGGTGAGTGAACATTGCCACACCATTGCTATTTCACATAGTGATGGCGTGAGTAAACAGTGCCACGCCACCAGTATGTAAAATACCGATGGCACGGGAGGTGACACCATTGGTATATTTTAACAATAGTGCCATATTGGTGGCGTCGAACTATAATGCCAGCAATGTGATTTTTGGAACGCCGGCACTACCGTTTTCTGCACTAGTGCCTATCACTCCACAAAGGAGGAAAGGCGGTGAACACCGACAAGAAGCCGGCGGTGGGGCCCAAGGCCCCTTCCATGATGAAGGGGAAATGGCAGCCGCCCATTGTCGCCCAGGCCCAGCTGGATCGGCTGTCCTGGAGGGGTGGAGTGTGTGACTAGAAGTTCCATAAGGGACCACACATGGCGAATTTACCCAGGTTCTGGCTGAAGGTAAGACCATACTCCTGATCTTTCTTTGATTGATTGTGGGGAACACCTTGTGTGAGGGTGTCACAATATGCGCGGATTTATGCTACTGAGACGATGACTAGATGCTAGGCAATGGGTAGGGTATGGGCGGGTAGAGCAATACCATTCCCATACTTGTGTAGTCAATGGGTACAAAATTCTACCCATACTCGTACCCATGTGTATGAAACTTTACCCATACCCATACCCGACGGGTACCCATACTCGTCGGGCACCCAGGGGGTAGGTCAAACACTACACAAGTTATTCACAATTTTACATTCATCCATAGCATACTTGACAAAAATACATTTATCTCAACTCAATAATAGATAGTTGAGTACTAGACAATTATATCAATTCAAATTGACAACTTTAACAAAGATTAGAATGCTCATGACACACTTCACCAAATAACATCCGACAAGTATCTAACTTGTCAGTATAAACGGTATGGTATGAGTATATCCATGGGTACAAGGCTATACCCGTGCCCTACCCATGACCTAACGGGCAGGGTATGAGTACTACCCATGGGTGTAAAATTGCGTCCATACCCTGCTCATGCGGGTATGGTATCCGCGGGTACCCGTACCCATGGGTAAAATTGACATCCTTAGTTACTCCAGTATTCTTTACCCGTACCCAGATGTAATATTTTATCATCTGTAATGAAATTCATGTTATGTTTGATGAACAATTTGTGTTGAATTTTATGTAGTGGATTGATAAGCTATATAACAATTAAGTATTACTTGTGTTTTTTTGTCCTAGGTTAGTTTCATATTATTTGTGTTGAATATTACTTAAAATGTTGACAGTTGAAGAAGTCTATATTTTTAAGGCGGTAGGTTCTACATCATCTGTTACGACATAATTTTTTAGGGACATTTAAATTTTTCCCCTAACTTTGGCCCGACCTCATCTTTACCCCTAAATAAAAACAATGCTCAACTATACCCCTCTTCCGTTAGATGGCATTCTGGAAATACCCCTCTGCACCGTTTGCATCTAGTAAAAGGGGTTTGACCGTCATCTAGACGTTTTCTGGACATAATTGCCCCTGTCTTCATCCGTCACTTACATGTGGGGTCAAGAAAAAAAGAATAGCTCTCTCTCCCTTTCCCCTCTCTCCCCCAAATCTCCCCCACCTCTGCATCCAGCCGCCTCCCCACCGGATCCATCTGGCCGGTGTGCCACCAGAGCTCCGTGCCGTACTGCAGGCCCACCGCCACCAGTCATGCTTCCATCACCCCACCATGGCCGACCCTTGGAGCGTCGAGCGGCGTCGCCGTGAGCCCCCGTCGGAGCTCGCCTGCCACGGATCCGCCTCCGGCCGGCGTGCCTCCTGCCGACCCACATGAGCATGGCCATGGCCATGGGCCTCTATCTCCCCCTGCCGACCACCGCCAGGGTCTCGGGACTGCGCCGCCATCCACCATGGATTCAATGCCCATGCCGCCGGCCCCATGGATGCATGCCCGCGCCGTCGATCATTGTGGATGCGTGCTTGAGCCCACCACCTCGCTCCCACCGACATAGATGCATATCGACGCCCCTCCATGCCCTCTCTCTTTCTTCGATGGGCCGATTTGGAGGCAGGGGAGAACGCCGGCTGCTCGTGGAGTTGACCGAGCCTAGGATGTGGGGCCCTAATGCGACTGCTAGAGGGATTCAGATGTCGGGGGAGACTGGTAGCATGGCAGGGCGTGACAACGGCGAAGCTCCACCGGTGCGCGTGCTTAGGCCGTTGCCGGCATGCCCAAGATCATGAGTTAATTTTCTTATTAGGTTAATTTCCTATTAGCTAGGAAGAATTTTAGGTCGGGTCCCACTTTTCATCCACTATGAGCTTGTCCCACATGTATGTGACTTAAAGGACCGAGAAGAGGTGTCTAGAGAGGGGGTGATTAGACCCTCAACACACAAAGTTGGCAGTTTTTAAGTTTTTCAAGTTGATGTGGAGTTTAAGCACAAGTTTAAGCATTCACAATACATATCAAGCAAGTCCACGGAGGGCTCCACCCACGAAGGGTCCACGAAGAAGCAACCTTGTCTATCCCACCATGACAATCGCCCACGAAGGACTTGCCTCACTATGGTAGATCTTCACGAAGTAGGCGATCTCCTTGCCCATACAAACTCCTTGCTTCAACTCCACAATCTTGACGGAGGCTCCCAAGTGACACCTAACCAATCCAGGAGACAACACTCTCCAAAAGGTAATAGATGGTGTTTTGATGATGAACTCCTTGCTCTTGTGCTTCAAATGATAGTCTCCCCAACACTCAACTCTCTATCATAGGATTGGATTTGGTGGAAAGATGATTTGAGTGGAAAGCAACTTGGGGAAGGCTAGAGATCAAGATTCATATGGTAGGATTGGAATATCTTGGCCTCAACACATGAGTAGGTGGTTCTCTCTCAGAAAATGAATGTTGGAAGTGTAGGCATGTTCTGATGGCTTCCCTCACGAATGAGGAGAGGGTGGAGGGGTATATATAGCCTCCACACAAAATCTAACCATTACACACAATTTACCAAACTCGGTGGGACTAAATCATAAAACTCGGTCAGACCGATTTAGTTCATAATGTGACCGTTAGGCATTTCGGTGGGACCGATATGATCAACTCGGTGGGACCGATGTGCAAGGGTTAGGGTAAAACCTCGTCTTGGTTTGACCAATTACACAAACTCGGCGGGACCAATTTTGGTAATAAGCAAAACAGAGAGTTGGTCAAGCAAACTCGGTGGGACCAATTACATCTTCTCGGTGAGACCGAAATTATTGCAATAGGCAACAAAGAGTTTGCAAGCCCATCTCGGTGAGACCGAGATCACATTAGTGAGACCGAATTGATTAGGTTTTCTGGCAGTGGCTATGTCAAGTGAACTTGGTGGCGTCGGATAGATCAAATCAGTGGGGCCGAGTTTGACTTTTGGTTTGGGACATATGTGGATATGAGAAAGTGGTCGAGGGTTTTGGAGCATATCACTAAGCACTTTGAGCAAGCAAGCCATTAAGCAACACCTCATCCCCTTTTAATAGTATTGGCTTTCCTATGGACTCAATGTGATCTTGGATCACTAAAATAGAAAATGTAGAGTCTTGAGCTTTGAGCTTGAGCCAATCCTTACTCCTTAGCATCTTGAAGGGGTTCCACATCCTCTTGTCCATGCCACTCCACCGTTGGACTTATCTGAAATTCACTAGATAAAAGTATTAGTCCAACAAGATATATGTTGACATTAATTACCAAAATCACCCAGGGAGCACTTGTGCTTTCAATCTCCCCCTTTTTGGTAATTGATGACAACATACATCAAAGCTTTAGATAAAGATATAGAGAAAGGCAGGTAAATCTTTGGAAGGACATGTAACATGCATAGGCTCCCCCTACATGTATTAAATCATGTAAATATGGAACATAAGATCATGTGAGTGCATAATCATGACAGAGCAAGCAATGAGTTACATGTATCTTGGCTACATGCATCAAAGCAAATGGTGTGAATATTGGAAATGTACCTTCATGCTCATGAGTACTTCTTGCAAACAATATGTACATCAGCAAGAGATCCTCATGCACATGAGTGTGATGCGTATACTTACCTTGTGGTCTTGAGCTAGCTTTGGAAGAGATGAATCTGAGTAAACAAGGTTAGACAACACAGAAACATCTACTAAACAGAGCAAGAGCAGCAAACCACAAGAGTACCAAGATTGGGATGGCTTGTAGAGAGTGAGTACTAGGTACTCTATTTGAGTGTAGACATGTCCCCAAAGGTAAAGATATGCAATGAATTCGAAGATTTCCTTCCCTTAGATTTCTTGCTCCCCCTGAATCTTATATGGGATACTGGGAGAAGATAAGGGATAGAAAATCAGATCAGAGCAAACACACAAACAATATGAACATGTCTTTCCCCTCTACAGACATGTGACCTCTCTCATCTTTGAATACCAAGCATCTGGGGTCTCTCTTTGATGTGTTTATTTATCTCTCTTTCCCCCTTTTTATATGTTTAAGCTTTGATGTGAGCTCTCTCTCCCCTTTGACATCAATTTCCAAGAAGGGTCTTCTGGAGTGTGAGTCAAAATAGGTTTGGTCCTTGAGTCACATAGCAAAGTAGCAGGGGACAAATAAGGTGCTGGTAGAGGATAAGAATCATTGAGTGGAGCTTGAACAAAATGTGCAGGATGCAAATGACAAAGTGTCTCCTCAGCATTTGAAATCGGTAACACCGAGTTGTTGTCTTCGGTGGCACCGAGATGATTCAGTTTGACCGAAAGGAACAAATCGGTGTGTCCGAGTTCATTACAGAGATCAAGCACTTGTCACCTCAGCTCACTAAGCAAATAAGATCTCACAAAGATTTGCAGGGAATTAACTAAAGGATTTGTAATGAATTGGATGCAAAAAAAATTAAAAAGAAAAGAAAGGACATCTAGATGAAGTTTTTTTTGAAAAAGGAAACAAATATGCAAGAGATAAATGCAAGAGCACAAAGAAACACTAGAGAACTTCATCTAGAATTGGTCGGCGACAAAGTCACCTATGTTAGAGTATATTGACTTAGGAGTCAAGTGAAGACACTTGATCATAGGTCATACTCAACGTTTAAGCTCAAAATGGGGTTGCCATTTTTTGTTTAAGAATTTTGATGTATTCACATTTTGTTGAGCTGCTTTGACCCATGACTTTGGGTAAAGCTTCTCTAAGATGGAATAACATACCTTGGGTGGTGGTGTTGATCTTGATCATGTAGTTGAACTTGTGGGGGATGCTCAAAGTTGATGTAGTTCATTGGGAGCACCACTTGTAATTGGATTTCATCTACCTACATGGGTTAGTCTTGCAAAGAATAGAACTTGTGTATCCAAAATGACAATCATGAAAAATTGATATATATAAATTGTCAAAGGATATGTTTGAAGGATTTCATGCTTCCTTGTCTTCAACCACCGTATAGTAGAAACTTGGTGATGTAGAGATTGCTTAAGATGTGAGTGAGTTGCAATCTCATAGATTTAGATTCATCCAAGTACCTACAAGGGTTAGATAACATGCAAGGGTGCAAATATATCCAAGACATATGTTTATCATCATAAGAGAAACATCAAGGATTAGTCATAGGTTCATGCCTTGCATGTATCCAAATGGAGTTCCTACTCTAAGTTTGAAGCATCAATGATGTTTAATTCACCTCTCAACTGGCAAAATACTTTCTCATCAAGCAGTTTGGTGAATATATCCGCCAATTGCTTATCGGTATGAACATGCTTAAGGTTAATGTCACCGTTAGCAACATGATCCTGAATGAAATGATGACAAACCTCAATATGATTAGTTCGAGAATGTTGCACGAGATTGTGAGAAATCTTAATAGCACTTTCATTGTCACAAAGCAATGGAACATGTTTCACATATATCCCATAATCTTTAAGAGTTTGGGTCATCCAAAGTAATTAAGCACAACATGAACCGGCGGCAATGTATTCCACTTCGGTGATGGATAAGGATACCGAGTTTTGTTTCTTGGAGGACCAAGACACAAGAGATCTACTAAGAAATTTACAAGTACCCGTGGACTTTCTATCCACCTTGTCTCCGGCATAGTCCGAATCGGAGTAGCCAACAAGATCAAAAGAAGACCTCTTAGGATACCAAATGCCAAATTTGGTGTATGTATTAAGTATCTCACTATCCTTTTCACAGCCTTAAGATGACACTCTTTGGGGGTTGCTTGATATCGTGCACACATGCACACACTTAGCATGATATCAGGACGGGAGGCACATAGATATAACAATGAACCAATCATAGAGCGGTAAACCTTTTGATCGACGGGTTCACCATGTTTAGTCAAGTCAAGATGTCCACTAGTAAGCATGGGTACTCATACCTTTGCATTCTTGCATATTGAACTTCTTGAACAAGTCCTTGGTGTAATTTGTTTGAGAGATAAAGGTACCTTCCTTAGTTTGCTTGATTTGCAAACTAAGAAAGAACTTGAGTTCACTCATCATAGACATCTCAAACTTCTCCGACATAAGCTTCCCAAACTTCTCACTAAAATGAGGGTTAGTTGAACCAAATATAATATCATTAACACAAATTTGGCACACAAATAATTCTCCATTAACCCTTTTAGTGAAAAGAGTAGAATCAATTTTTCCGATCTCAAAGCCTTTTCCAATAAGGAACTTGGTCAAGCATTTATAACACGCTCTAGGAGCTTGTTTAAGACCATAAAGAGCTTTGTGAAGTTTGTAAACATGATTGGGTTTCTTAGGATTAACAAAATCGGGAGGTTGTTTAACATAAACTTCCTCCTCAGTTTCACCATTTAGAAAAACACTTTTAATGTCCATTTGGTACAAGGTGATATCATGGTGATTAGCATAGGCAAGCAATATACGAATGGACTCAAGTCTAGCAACGGGGGCATATGTCTCACCCTAGTCCATACCTTCGACTTGAGTGTAGCCTTGGGCGACGGGACGTGCTTTGTTGCGAACCACTTGCCCATCTTCATCTTGCTTGTTGCGAAACACCCATTTGGTACCGATGATGTTGTGGTTGTTGTTGGACTTCTCGACCAATGTCCACACTTGGTTTCCCTTAAAGTTGTGTAGCTCTTCATGCATGGCATTTATCCAATCCGGATCTTCCAATGCTTCTTCAACCTTCATGGGTTCAATGCTAGAGATGAATGAATAATTGTCACAAAAGTTAGCCAAACAAGTTTTAGAGCGAGTGATTCTCCCGGTTTGGATATCATTGTAGATTTGCTCGACGGGATGGTCTTTGGTGACTCTTGCTTGAACTCATCAGAGCTTTTGTTTTGGTCGGGGTGAAACATCTTCTTCATCATCTTGTTCTTCTTCTTGGCCTTCTTCATTGTTAACGTTGTCGTTCTCTTGTCGTGGTGGTGAAGGAGGTTGATGAGGTTCATCTTGGTGTACTTCCTCGTTTTCTTCATCTTGGTGTGTCCCACTTGTGGATGCTTCCATATCAACTCTTCGTTCACCTTGTTGAGAGGTAGAAGCTTCCACTTGGACAGACGAGGTGCTCTCCTTCACCTTCGTTGGACGGATCTTGCCAATAGACAAGTCTTGGATTGCTTCCGAAGGGTCTTTGTCTCCTATATCAATTGGCAATTGCTCTACTTGTGAACCGTTAGATTCATCAAACTTCACATCTACCATCTCTTCAACCTTTCGGGTGAAATTGTTGTAGACACGGTAAGTGTGAGAGTTTAAACCATAACCAAGTAGGAAACCTTCATGGGATTTGGGAGCAAATTTAGAACAACGATGATTATCAACAATGTAGCACTTTGAGATGAATACTCGAAAGTATCCAACTTGGGGTTTGTTACCGGTGAGGAGCTCGTATGCCGTCTTGCCGAGTAGCTTGTGAAGATACAAGCAATTTGTTGCATGACAAGCTGTCTCAACCGCTTCCGCCCAAAAGTGTTTTGGCGTCTTGTATTCATCAAGCATCATTCTCGCCATTTCGATGAGCGTCCAGTTCTTCCTCTCAACAACTCCATTTTGTTGAGGTGTGTACATAGCCGAGATCCCTTCTTCATCAAGAAAGGTGTCCACATTGGCGTTCTTGAACTCCGTTCCGTTGTCGCTGCGAACCTTCTTGATCTTCACTTCAATTTGATTTTGGGCCCTCCTAGCAAAGTTCTTGAAGATCTTTTGGACTTGCGATTTATCATCGAGAAAGAACACCCACGTAAATCTTGAAAAATCATTGACTACAACTAGACCAAATGATTTTCCACCTAGACTTTTGTAGGCATTGGGACCAAAGAGATCCATATGAAGTAGCTCGAGCGGTCTTCTCGTTGTCGGTGTCAAAACCGGCGGATCTTGGGTAGGGGGTCCCGAACTGTGCGTCTAAGGCCAATGGTAACAGGAGGCAGGGGACACAATGTTTACCCAGGTTCGGGCCCTCTCGATGGAGGTAATACCCTACTTCCTGTTTGAGTGATCTTGATGATATGAGTATTACAAGAGTTTATCTACCACGAGATCATAGAGGCTAAAACCTAGAAGCTAGCCTATGATTATGATTGTTGTCGTCCTATGGACCAAACCCTCCGGTTCATATAGACACCGGAGGGGGCTAGGGTTACACAGAGTCGGTTACAGAGAAGGAGATCTACACATCCGAATTGCCAAGCTTGCCTTCCACGCAAAGGAGAGTCCCATCCGGACACGGGACGAAGTCTTCAATCTTGTATCTTCATAGTCCAACAGTCCGGCCAAAGTATATAGTCCGGCTGTCCGAGGACCCCCTAATCCAGGACTCCCTCAGTAGCCCCTGAACCAGGCTTCAATGACGATGAATCCGGCGCGCAGATTGTCTTCGGCATTGCAAGGCGGGTTCTTCTCCAAAATCCCTGAGTACCTGTTGTAACGAGTAGTGTCTGGCTTCCCATTAATGTTGCACTCCTCGACTTCTATGCCTTAATAATGGCAGTCTCCACATGTCGAGCGAATGCGAGAAGTCGGGGCATTTTTACATTTCCCACCCTGACCATGTTAGTAAATCTTCTATTAAAGAGACGGGGATCCTTAGTTCCAAATCACACCATCTTCCGCCTGCGAGCATCCACCAGAGCGCGCCCAGAAAAAGCCATTCCATCATGGCCGGCTGCTGCTGCTCCTCCTCTCGCTCCCATAGTGCTAATCCAGGTGACTGGGACAAGTGTTCTGTCCCCCACGGCCAATTGGTAGAGTTGCAGACCCAGGGGTTTCTCCCGCCGGCATACATGGTCCCCGTCTGTGGCACCCCGGCTCAGAGAAACCGGAACGCCCCGTATTCCAGCATAGAGATCGAGGAGAAGTCTTCTGGAATACGGCACTGCTTAGCATAGAACAAACCAGCTTTCTATTACTATTACACAAATATGGAAACAATGTCTCCGATATTACAATGAATAACATCGGTACAGCGACACTACGCCATCCTCAGTTGCTCTATGCAAGCAGCAGAACAACTCGAAGTAGTGGAATCACTCTATCAGCAGAACAACGATGATGGTGGTGAACTCCACTCCGCAGGGACTCTAGTTGGAACACTTATCCTAGCTCGCATGAATGGAAACCACGACAAGCAAGCAATCAAATCCGGCATGACCTGCAAGCTGGCATGACCCACCGGGTTAGTACATTGAATGTACTTGCAAGCTCACAATAACCAGAAGCATTCAAGACAGACAACAGCATGGCAATTACAGGTTAAACAGGAATTATCATGATATCATCAGAACAATATAGCATGAACAAGATGAACATGATACGGCTAACACAACATGAACATGGCATGAACATATTAATCCGACAATACTAGCATGCAACATGATGACACTATCATGCACTACTTATTCTGCTCCGGTTACCTCGTAACCAACACATGCATCACTTACCAACCTCGGACATCATACGATCATCTCAGCGTCAAACCAAGCTTGGTATAAACAATACCGTAGTAATCATTAAATGACCACAAGGAGCTTGATCTTTACCCACAATTCTCGCACAACATCACGAATATCCAAGAACTCGGTGTCCTTGATACCACCGTGATCCTTACGGAGATCACAACCACGACCAACACTTGGTCCCAATCCATGATCCTTACGGCGATCACAACCACGAGTTGTCTTTAATCAAGTTATTCTTATTACTGTTGACTCATGGTGTACCCTACTTTTGAACTGGGCCCTTATCCGTGGGCGTGGCTATCGATAGATTTAATATACACTCTGCAGAGGTTAGTACACTGTACCCACACTACAGAACCCATGGCCTCGCACTCCCATTCGGGTGGACCGACGGAGTTCCGACAAAACTGATCTACTGCCATGACACTCCCCCGGCCACTCCGACTCACTCCCCTCTGGGCTAAGTCATGGGTGGCCCTGTGTCTACCTCAAGACACAACAACCACCGTCGTGGCCCAAAACAATAAACCGTCCCAAACGGGGACATGTGCACATAACAACAACAATGGTCACACAAGGCTTATGTCCGCCTACCTGATCAGGGTAGCGCGTGCCCATAACCTTCCCTCATTGGAGGCACCGGTGAGAGGCACGACAATAGACCCAGTTAGGACCGTCCCATACAAGTAAGCGTGGTTGCACTAGTCAGCATCGATTTAGCGGCACCATTACTCAGCCAACAGTTGTTCAACCTCAATTTAATCCGGTTAACTTGAATGCAAATATGCTGAGACATGATAAAATGCATGAACATGATATCAACATAATCATGAGGGTATCACATAACTATCCACCATATCAACAATAAATCATATCCACTGGGCATGGCATACTGACTAGCATGACCATCACCAACATCAACATGTACTACTAGCAAGCATAAACATATGAGAGGAGATACGAGCAGGTAGAACATGACAACAGAGTACAGGACAACATAGCACAAAAGTGAACATGCAAATCTAAACATTACCGGAACAACGATAACCATCTTTTCAACAAGCAAACATTTAATAAAGATTCAAGTTATAAACCATGGCTACTGCATGACTATCATGCAAGTGGGTATTGTGGCTTGCCTGGCATGGAAGAAATCACTGGGAGAAAGTGCGAGAAACTCGCGGAATGAATCGCCGGAAAACGTTCTCCCTCGGAGAGGGCTAAATAAGAGCAAGGGCATAATGGTCATTTTCCCAGTGTCAAACCATAGTGAAAGCATGACCAACAGAACGGACTCGACGAAACAAAGAAGTAGGCTTTGGAATCACTTCATTTGGAGCTACGGATAAAAAGTTATGGAGTGTTTTTTGCCAGGGACCTATCTGCAAGAAAAATACTTTCAAATAGGGGCCTGGACAGAAAATTGAAAGCGCATTTGATGAAATACGTTTTCGGTGGATGAAAACGTAGACGCCGAAATGTGTCTCCACTTATCCACATCAGCGCGGACTGATCAACGTGGGGCCGGCGGCTGGGTCGCTTACAGGCGGGGCCCACCACATCTTCTCTCTCCTCCTGGCCTCCTTCTTCTTCCTCCCGCCTGGACGCATCGGGCCGAGCAGGGGAGCTCACCCCGACAAGGCTCGCCGGTGACCCCGACCACCATACAGGGCGCGCGACCTAGCGACAAGCTCAGCAGGACGAGGCGGATCCATTCAGCAAGGACACGGACACCGAGGAGGATCGGAGCGACTAGGGCGTGGACTCCGGCGGAGATGGCCTCGGGTGTGGTTGGGCTACGGGGCTGCGGGGAACTCCGGCGAGGGGCAAGTAGGTGGGGAGGGTTAGGGGGTCGAGGGGACTCCTCAAGTGGCTACAGAAAGGAGGGGGAGGGCCGGCATCGAGCCAATTTAGGCCGAGGCCGACAGCGGGCACGATGGCCATGGGAGTCGAGGAGAGCGGCTCGAGCTCAATGGGGGGGCTGGGCAGGGGTAGTGGAGTGAGGCGAAGAGCTTGAGGCGATTGGGAGGCCTCGGGGCTGCTTAAATAGCCAAGGGGGAGAGGGAGTGTCGCCGAGGATGCGTGCCCACGCGCATGAGCTCGGGGCAGGCGACAAGGAAGGCATAGGGGAGATCTCACGGGGAGGAGGAGGCCAAAGGAGCATGGGGAAGATGGCGACGACAATGAACAGATCCAAAACCGCCACTGTACGTCCGTGGGCGCGCGGCGGTTTGCATCGGTTAGGAAGCTGCCGAAGGGGGAGAGGGATCCATCGGAACGGCGACGACGAGGTGCAGCCACTGGACATGCTCACGGGCTCTAAGACGACGAGAGGCGGAGGGGGTCCAGCACAAACAGCAATTGGACGCGGCCACTGCACATAGAGCGCGTGCACAGGTACTCCATTGTCGTGGTCACCGCGTGCACTGGCATGAAGAAGAGGCCAAGGGTTGGCAAACATTGTCTAGTGGTAAGTTCCTCCAGGGTAGGTCTCAACTACAGTGGTGGATAGGTGAAAACGGCTACGGTTAAATGGTTAGTGAGCTCTGAAGTTTACTGCAGTAAACTTTATCAGCTCAATGTGATCAACAGGGAGTTGCTATGTGTCAAGTGTTATGTCTGGGGTGTTGAGGCTAGGAAGGACTACAGTCCTGGAGAGTATGAGGAGAAATGGACCAAGATTTACTGCAGTTGCTTCATAACTGACCAAAATGGTCCAGAAACTAGATCATGATGGTGCACTCACACGGAGTGTCAACTTGGGCTCAAATTGGGCAAGGCAGAGTCATTTGGTCATATGAAGATGCTCAAAAAGTCTCATACCATTTGGCAAAGCCAAACTGGTACTTGCTTCACAAACATCTCCTCTGGACAAAAACTTGGAATGACATTGGTGATCAAATGGATCATTGAAATGTGCCAAATTGGGTGGAGAGATGTTTTATGGGTAGAATAATGATCTGGTAATTTATCGGGATTTTTGAAGCAATAAAAAATGCACTTGCTTACAACCTGGAAATATTGCCAGAATCAAAGATTTGCTCCTGTGCTCACATAGATGATTGGATGGGGCTTCAAATGGGTGGAGGGGGTTAATATGAGCACATTAAAGAGTGTGCAAAAGTTCAACTCATTTGGGTACTCCTAGCTAGTACTTCCTTCACAAGGCTTTCTATTTGACAGAAACTTTGAAAATTCACTGAGGAAGATTGGCTAGGCAAATAAACTTAAACTTGTGCATGAGGCAATTATTTGGACATATAAACATGCCCAAAAATGTTGGGAGCCACTAGGAAAAATATAAATGACACTTTCTTCACAAAGTGCTATTCAGGGCAGAATAGAAAAAGGAATATTGGTGAATTATTTTTGAACATGGTAATGAAAAGTTTTGCCATATTTGATCAAGATATGATCCAAACAATTTATGATAATTATTTGGGAATTTTAGGAGTGATGGAAATATAGGTTGCTTCACAACCTAGGGCAATCTGAGTTATTCCTTTAATAGAAAAGGAATATTCTCAATAAAAAGAATATTGGGATTTGGGCTAAGATGAAAATGGAAGGGTCTAGGGAAGGATTTGGGAATGACAAGCCACTTTGGAAGCAAAGAAGAGGGCATCTTCTTCAGTTTCCAGACCACAAAGCCACGGAAAAAGAAATCTCACGCAAAAACCTCGGAAAAACAAAAGAAAAAGAAAGGGCAAAAATCAGGCTGTCACAAACCTTACCCCCTTAGAGAAATCTCGTCCTCGAGATTTGGTTGCTCAGGGAACTAGTATGAATATTCTGACTTAAGGAAACCGTTTCCAACTAGGGTATCCTTTTTCCTTTATTGTTGTTCCCATTAAATTTTTATCTGACTGGCCCTGGGTGGTTTGCTGTACTGTATCCACATTCTGACATATCTTACCTGGCTTGCTCATGCTTATATAGGCTCCAATTGTTGGAAATATGCACTAGAGGCAACAATAAAATTATTATTATATTTCCTTGTTCATGATAATTGTCTTTTATTCATGCTATAATTGTATTATCCGGAAATCGTAATACACGTGTGAATACATAGACCACAATATGTCCCTAGTGAGCCTCTAGTTGACTAGCTCGTTGTGATCAACAAATAGTCATGGTTTCCTGGCTATGGACATTGGATGTCATTGATAATGGGATCACATCATTAGGAGAATGATGTGATGGACAAGACCCAATCCTAAGCATAGCACAAAGATCGTGTAGTTCGTTTGCTAGAGCTTTTCCAATGTCAAGTATCTCTTCCATAGACCATGAGATCATGTAACTCCCGGATACCGTAGAGTGCTTTGGGTGTATCAAACGTCACAACGTAACTGGGTGACTATAAAGGTGCACTACAGGTATCTCCGAAAGTGTCTGTTGGGTTGACACGGATCAAGACTGGGATTTGTCACTCCGTGCAAACGGAGAGGTATCTCTGGGCCCACTCGGTAGGACATCATCATAATGTGCACAATGTGACCAAGGGGTTGATCACAGGATGATGTGTTACGGAACGAGTAAAGAGACTTGCCGGTAACGAGATTGAACAAGGTATCGGTATACCGACGATCGAATCTCGGGCAAGTACAATACCGTTAGACAAATGGAATTGTATATGGGATCGATTGAGTCCTTGACATCGTGGTTCATCCGATGAGATCATCGTGGAACATGTGGGAGCCAACATGGGTATCCAGATCCCGCTGTTGGTTATTGACCAGAGAACGTCTCGGTCATGTCTACATGTCTCCCGAACCCGTAGGGTCTACACACTTAAGGTTTGATGACGCTAGGGTTATAAAGGAAGTTTGTATGTGGTTACCGAATGTTGTTTGGAGTCCTGGATGAGATCCCGGACGTCACGAGGAGTTCCGGAATGGTCCGGAGGTAAAGATTTATATATGGGAAGTCCTGTTTTTGTCACCGGAAAAGTTTCGGGTTTTTCCGTAACGTACCGGGACCACCGGGAGGGTCCCGGGGGTCCACCAAGTGTGGCCACCAACCCTGGAGGTCTGTATGGGCCAAGTGTGGGAGGGGACCAGCCCCAGGTGGGCTGGTGCGCCCCCCCACAGGGCCCAAGGCGCAGGAAGTGGGGAAGGGGGGCAAACCCTAGGGCAGATGGGCCCTAAGGCCCACCCTAGGTGCGCCTCCCCCCTCTCCCCTTCTGGCCGCCACCCAGAAGGGATTTGGGGGCTGCCGCCACCCTTGGGGAGGGAACCCTAGAGGGGGCGCAGCCCCCTCCCCTCCCCCTATAAATACTTGAGGTCTGGGGGCTGCCCAACACACGAGAATCTCTCCATTCTGGCGCAGCCCTCCCCCTCTCCCAATTACTCCTCCTCTCCCGTGGTGCTTGGCGAAGCCGTGCAGGATAGCCACGCTCCTCCATCACCACCACGCCGTTGTGCTGCTGCTGGATGGAGTCTTCCTCACCTCTCCCTCTCTCATTGCTGGATCAAGGCATGGGAGTCGTCACCGGGCTGTACGTGTGTTGAACGCGGAGGTGCCGTCCGTTCGGCACTAGGATCTCCGGTGATTTGGATCACGACAAGTACAACTCCTTCAACCCCGTTCTCTTGAACGCTTCCGCTTAGTGATCTACAAGGGTATGTAGATGCACTCTCCTTCCCCTCGTTGCTAGTATCTCCATAGATTGATCTTGGTGATGCGTAGAAAATTTTGAATTTCTGCTACCTTCCCCAACAGTGGCATCATGAGCTAAGTCTATTGCGTAGATTCTTTGCACGAGTAGAACACAAAGTAGTTGTGGGCGTTGATTTTGTTCAATATGCTTACCGTTTCTAGTCCAATCTTGTTTCGACGGTATTGTGGGATGAAGCGGCCCAGACCGACCTTACACGTACTCTTACGTGAGACAGGTTCCACCGATTGACATGCACTTGGTGCATAAGGTGGCTAGCGGGTGCCAATCTCTCCCACTTTAGTCGGAACGGATTCGATGAAAAGGGTCCTTATGAAGGGTAAATAGCAATTGGCATATCACATTGTGGTTTTGCGTAGGTAAGAAAGGTTCTTGCTAGAAACCCATAGCAGCCACGTAAAACATGCAACAACAATTATAGGACGTCTAACTTGTTTTTGCAGGGTATGCTATGTGATGTGATATGGCCAAGAAGAATGTGATGAATGATATGTGATGTATGAGATTGATCATGTTGTTGTAATAGGAATCACGACTTGCGTGTCGATGAGTATGACAACCAGCAGGAGCCATAGGAGTTGTCTTTATTTATTGTATGACCTGCGTGTCATTGAAAAACGCCATGTAATTACTTTACTTTATTGCTAACCGGTAGCCATAGTATTAGAAGTAATACGTTGGCGAGACAACTTCATGGAGACACGATGATGGAGATCATGATGATGGAGATCATGGTGTCATGCCGGTGACGATGATGATCATGGAGCCCCGAAGATGGAGATCAAAAGGAGCAAAATGATATTGGCCATATCATGTCACTATTTGATTGCATGTGATGTTTATCATGTTTATGCATCTTGTTTACTTAGAACGACGGTAGTAAATAAGATGATCCCTTACAACAATTTCAAGAAGTGTTCTCCCCAAACTATGCACCGTTGCTAAAGTTCGTCGCTTCTAAGCACCACGTGATGATCGGGTGTGATGGATTCTTACGTTCACATACAACGGGTGTAAGACAGATTTACACACGCGAAACACTTAGTGTTAACTTGACGAGCCTAGCATGTACAGACATGGCTTCGAAACACAGAGACCGAAAGGTCGAGCATGAGTCGTATGGAGGATACGATCAACATGAAGATGTTCACCGATGATGACTAGTCCGTCTCACGTGATGATCGGACACGGCCTAGTTGACTCGGATCATGTAATCACTTAGATGACTAGAGGGATGTCTATCTGAGTGGGAGTTCATAAGATGAACTTAATTATCCTGAACATAGTCAAAAGATCTTTGCAAATTATGTCGTAAGCTCGCGCTTTAGTTCCACTGTTTAGATATGTTCCTAGAGAAAATATAGTTGAAAAGTTGACAGTAGCGATTATGCGGACAGTAGAAAGCTTATGTCCTTTATGCACCGCTCAGTGTGCTGAACCCCAAACGTCGTTTGTGGATGTTGCGAACATCGGACATACACGTTTTGATAACTACGTGATAGTTCAGTTAAACGGTTTAGAGTTGAGGCACCAAAGACGTTTTCGAAACATCGCGTAACATATGAGATGTTTCGAGGGCTGAAATTGGGATTTCAGGCTCGTTCCCACGTCAAAAGGTATGAGACCTCCGACAATTTTCTTAGCCTGCAAACTAAGAGAGAAAAGCTCAATCATTGAGCTTGTGCTCAGATTGTCTGAGTGCAACAATCACTTGAATCGAGTGGGAGTTGATCTTCCAGATGAGATAGTGATGTTTCTCCAAATCATTGCCACCAAGCTGCTAGAGCTTCATGATGAACTATAACATATCAGGGATACATATGATGATCCTTGAGGTATTCACGATGTTTGACACCGCGAAAGTAGAAATCAAGAAGAAGCATCAATTGTTGATGGTTGGTGAAACCACTAGTTTCAAGAAGGCAAGGGCAGGAAGGGATACTTCATGAAACGGGAAATCAGCTGGTGCTCCAGTGAAGAAACCCAAGGTTGAACCCAAACCCGAGACTAAGTGCTTCTGTGATAAGGGGAATAGTCACTAGAGCAGAATTACCCTAGATACTTGGTAGATGAGAAGGCTGGCAAGGTCGATAGAAGTATATTGGATATACATCATGTTAATGTGTACTTTACTAGTACTCCTAGTAGCACCAGGGTATTAGATACCGGTTCGGTTGCTAAGTGTTAGTAACTCGAAATAAAAGCTACGGAATAAACGGAGACTAGCTAAAGGTGAGCTGACGATATGTGTTGGAAGTGTTTCCAAGGTTGATGTGATCAAGCATCGCACGCTCCCTCTACCATCGAGATTTGGTGTTTGTGTTGAGCATAGACATGATTGGATTATGTCTATCGCAATACGGTTATTCATTTAAGGAGAATAATGGTTACTCTATTTATTTGAATAATACCTTCAATGGTCTTGCACCTAAAGGAATGGTTTATTGAATCTCGATTGTAGTGATACACATTTTCATGCCAAAAGATATAAGATAGTAATGATAGTACCACTTACTTGTGGCACTGCCATGTAAGTCATATTGGTGTAAAACGCATGAAGAAGCTCCATGTTGATGGATCTTTGGACTCACTCGTTTTGAAAAGTTTGAGACATGCGAACCATGTCTATTGGTGTATACGCATGAAGAAACTCCATGCAGATGGATCGTTTGGACTCACTTGATTTTGAATCACTTGAGATATGCAAATCATACCACATGGGCAAGATGACTAAAAAGCCTCGTTTTTCAGTAAAATGGAACAAGATAGCAACTTGTTGGAAGTAACACATTTTGATGTGTGCAGTCCAATGAGTGCTGAGGCATGCAGTGAATATCGTTATGTTCTTACTTCACAGATGATTCGAGTAGATGTAGAGTATATTTACTTGATGAAACACAAGTCTGAATTATTGAATGGTTCAAGTAATTTCAGAGTGAAGTTGAAGATCATCGTGAGAAGAGGATGAAGTGTCTATGATATGATCATAGAGATGAGTATCTGAGTTACGAGCTTTGGCACACAATTAAGACATTGTGGAAATTGTTTTACAATTAATACCGCCTGGAACACCATAGTTTGATGGTGTGTCCGAACATCATATTTGCACCCTATTGGATATGGTGCGTACCATGATGTCTCTTATCGAATTACCACTATTGTTTATGGGTTAGGCATTAGAGACAACCACATTCACTTTATATAGGGCACCACGTAATTCCGTTGAGATGACACCATATGAACTATGGTTTAGAGAAACCTAAGCTGTCATTTCTTAAAGGTTTGGGGCTGCGAGGCTTATGTGAAAACAGTTTCAGGTTGATAAGCTCGAACCCAAAGCGGATAAAATGCATCTTCATAGGACACCCAAAACAGTTGGGTATACCTCCTAATTCAGATCCGAAAGAAATAGGGATTGTTTCTTGAATCGGGTCCTTTCTGGAGGAAAAGTTTGTATCGAAAAGTTGAGTGGGAGGATGCTGGAGACTTGATATGGTTATTGAACCGTCACTAAAACTAGTGTGTAGCAGGGCACAGGAAGTTGTTCCTGTGGCACCTACACCAATTGAAGTAGAAGCTTACGATAGTGATCATGAAACTTCGGATCAAGTCACTACCGTACCTCGTAGGGTGACAAGGATGCGTACTGCTTCAGAGTGGTACAGTAATCCTGTCTTGAAGGTCATGTTGCTAGACAACAATGAACCTACGAGCTATGGAGAAGCAATTGTGGGCCCAAATTCCGACAAATGGTTAGAAGCCATGAAATCCGAGATAGGATCCATGTATCAGAACAAAGCATGGACTTTGGTGGACTTTCCCGATGATCGGCAAGCCATTGAGATAAATGGATCTTTAAGAAGAAAACAGACGTGGATGGTGATGTCACCGTCTATGAATCTCGACTTGTGGTGAAGAGTTTTTCACAAGTTCAAGGAGTTGACTACGATGAGATTTTCTCATCCGTGGCGATGCTTAAGTCCGTCGGAATCATGTTAGCATTAGCTGCATTTATGAAATCTGGCAGATGGATGTCAAAACGAGTTTCCTTTCCAGTCTTCGTAAGGAAAGGTTGTATGTGATACAATCCGAAAGTTTTTGTCGATCCTAAGGATGCTAAAAGGTATGCTGGCTCCAGCGATCCTTCTAAGGACTAGAGTAAGCATCTCGGAGTTGGAATTTATGTTTTGATGAGATGATCAAAGATTTTGGGTTTATACAAAAGTTTATGAGAAACTTGTATTTCCAAAGAAGTGAGTGGGAGCACTATAGAATTTCTGATGAGTATATGTTATTGACATATTGTTGATCAGAAATGATGTAGAATTTCTGGAAAGTATATAGGGTTATTTGAAAAGTGTTTTTCAATGGAAAACCTGGATTAGGCTACTTGAACAATAAGCATAAAGATCTATAAGATAGATCAAAATGCTTAATAGTACTTTCAAATGAGCACGTACCTTGACATGATCTTGAAGGTGTTCAAGATGGATCAGTCAAAGAAGGAGTTCTTTCCTGAGATGTAAGGTATGAAGTTAAGACTTAAAAGCTCGACCACAGCAGAATAGAGAGAAAGGACGAAGGTCGTCCCCTATACTTCGGATGTAGGCTCTATAGTATGCTATGCTGTGTACCGCACCGGAAGTGTTCCTTGCCATGAGTCAGTCAAGGGGTACAAGAATGATCCAGGAATGGATCATTGGACGGCGGTCAAAATTGTCCTTGGAGTAAATAAGGACATGTTTCTCGATTATGGAGGTGATAAAGAGTTCGGCATAAAGGGTTACGTCGATGCAAGCTTTAACACCTATCCGAGTGACTCTGAGTAGCAAACCGGATACGTATAGTGGAGCAACCATTTGGAATAGCTCCAAGTGGAGCATGGAAGCAGCATTTACAGAATGACCTAGAGATTTGCGAAGTACATACGGGTCTAAAAGTTGTGTACCCGTTGACTAAAACCTCTCTCACAAGCAAAACATGATCAAACCCCAGAACTCATTGAGTCTTAATCACATGATGATGTGAACTAGTTTAATGACACTAGTAAACTCTTTGGATGTTGGTCACATGGCGATGTGACCTGTGAGTGTTAATCACATGGCGATGTGAACTAGATTATTGACTCTAGTGCAAGTGGGAGACTGTTGGAAATATGCCCTAGAGGCAATAATAAAAGTATTATTATATTTCCTTGTTCATGATAATTGTCTTTCATTCATGCTATAACTGTATTATCCGAAAATCGTAATACACATGTGAATACATAGACCACAATATGTCCCTAGTGAGCCTCTAGTTGACTAGCTCGTTGTGATCAACAGATAGTCATGGTTTCCTGGCTATGGACATTGGATGTCGTTGATAATGGGATCACATCATTAGGAGAATGATGTGATGGAAAAGACCCAATCCTAAGCATAGCACAAAGATCATGTAGTTCGTTTGCTAGAGCTTTTCCAATGTCAAGTATCTCTTCCTTAGACCATGAGATCGTGTAACTCCCGGATACCGTAGGAGTGCTTTGGGTGTATCAAACGTCACAACGTAACTGGGTGACTATAAAGGTGCACTACAGGTATCTCCGAAAGTGTCTGTTGGGTTGACACGGATCGAGACTGGGATTTGTCACTCCGTGCAAACGGAGAGGTATCTCTGGCCCACTCAGTAGGAAATCATCATAATGTAAACAATGTGACCAAGGGGTTGATCACGGGATGATGTGTTACGGAACGAGTAAAGAGACTTGCCGGTAACGAGATTGAACAAGGTATCGGTATACCGACGATCGAATCTCGGGCAAGTACAATACCGTTAACAAAGGGAATTGTATACGGGATCGATTGAGTCCTTGACATCGTGGTTCATCCGATGAGATCATCATGGAACATGTGGGAGCCAACATGGGTATCCAGATCCCGCTGTTGGTTATTGACCAGAGAACGTCTCGGTCATGTCTACATGTCTCCTGAACCCGTAGGGTCTACACACTTAAGGTTCGATGACGCTAGGGTTATAAAGGAAGTTTGTATGTTGTTACCGAATGTTGTTAGGAGTCTCGGATGAGATCTCGGACGTCACGAGGAGTGCCGGAATGGTCTGGAGGTAAAGATTTATATATGGGAAGTCCTGTTTTGGTCACCGGAAAAGTTTCGGGTTTTTCCGGTAACGTACCGGGACCACCGGGAGGGTCCCGGGGGTCCACCAAGTGGGGCCACCAACCCTGGAGGGCTGTATGGTCCAAGTGTGGGAGGGGACCAGCCCCAGGTGGGCTGGTGCGCCACCCCACAGGGCCCAAGGCGTAGGAAGTGGGGAAGGGGGGCAAACCCTAGGGCAGATGGGCCCTAAGGCCCACCCTAGGTGCGCCTCCCCCCTCTCCCCTTCTGGACGCCACCCAGATGGGATCTGGGGGCTGCCGCCACCCTTGGGGAGGGAACCCTAGAGGGGGCTGCCCAACACACGAGAATCTCTCCCTTCTGGCGCAGCCCTCCCCCTCTCCCAATTACTCCTCCTCTCCCGTAGTGCTTGGCAAAGCCCTGCAGGATAGCCACGCTCCTCCATCACCACCACGCTGTTGTGCTGCTACTGGATGGAGTCTTCCTCAACCTCTCCCTCTCTCCTTGCTGGATCAAGGCATGGGAGACGTCACCGGGTTGTACGTGTGTTGAACGCGGAGGTGCCGTCCGTTCGGCACTAGGATCTCCGGTGATTTGGATCACGACGAGTACGACTCCTTCAACCCCGTTCTCTTGAACGCTTCCGCTTAGCGATCTACAAGGGTATGTAGATGCACTCTCCTTCCCCTTGTTGCTAGTATCTCCATAGATTGATCTTGGTGATGCGTAGAAAATTTTGAATTTCTGATAGGTTCCCCAACACCAATTTCTTTTTAGATTTGCTGACTAGCTGAGTGTGATGTGATTATCACGACTGAAATATATGTCCGTCTCACAAATCCAAAAGTGATTTCTACTGGGTGTGTCACCCGGCACTGACAACCTTTCATGTAATGATGACCAGATTTTTCTGATGAAAACTCACGTTTTGACTCATTGCATTGGGTTTCTCCACTAAATGCAGGTCCTTTGGGTTCCAAATAGTGAGTTATAACATAATCGTTTCCTGACAGATTCTGACTCATTGCAGAAGTTTCTGAATCATCTTAACCGGTTCCACTGTCGTGAGTATCAGATCCGTACCAAATATTTGATTGTCTCCTGTCGCGGCCAGCATAAAGGGTTTGGCATGTATGATAATATCTGCAGACTTGGCTGACGGTGGTTCTGATGGAAAATTTTTGTTCACAACAGGCTATCCATGATGATTCATATAAGTGAGGACTCAGGCTTCCAGACTGTTATTCCTCATGCCGATTACTCATGTTGTAGGCATATCTATGTGGATCAATACTGACTTAGACTGTCCGGGGGATCTGCACAATGGGGGTCGTGTACAATTTTCATACCTGCATCACTGGTCTTGCTCCTTCATTATTGTTTTCTTGGTCTGGATCCTTGGCTGAAAGAGTTGGGCCATATTGTTTCTTTGTATGACCATAGGTACTGTCGGTGCAATTTTTTGGCAATTGTAGTTTATCCTCATTTTTCTGATAAGTTAACCCATTAAATGGCAGGTTCAACACCTCTCAAGTTCTGATTGTTGGGAAATGATCATCTGAAACCCTTGCAAGAAATCGGCAAATAAGTCAGTAGCCACCAGAACATTCTTTACCACTCAGATCTGGGACATTACTGAAATAACTCAACCACGGCTCAGGACGGCCGAAAAGTAGCTCAAAGCATGAGACCGGGTCGATAAGAAGAAGGTGGCAGCTTCCTAAAATAGCCAAAAAGCAGCTATAGGGCTACTGTCATAAAAAGAAACTCAACAGATGTACGAGATGGCCGAAAAGCAGCTCAGACTCATGATAGTTGTTGAAGAGAGAAACAAAAATTGGTATCCACCCGAATAGCTAGAAACAGCTCAGATCACAGGCGTGGTGCTGTCATTGGAGAAAAAGGGGACAAGGGCTCATTAGGATCATTTTCCAGTTCACAAGTACTTGTATGGAGATCATTGATGTCGTCAATCCTCATAATCCTTTGTCACACTGCGGTGTATACTGGCTTTCTTCTATTAACCATCCTTACGAGGTTATCAGATCCTCATCCGAGTGACTTGTAAGATCTTGATGGTATGATCATTGCATATATATGAGGACCTGATTCCGTGAAAGACGTGTATTCTGACTGATTCTTGATTCTGACTGAAATGTTGCGGATCTGATTCTTGGGATTCACTGCCATATGCTGTCAATTCATAGCGTACTACCTTGTACCAATGTCTTACTGAGGAAGATTGGCTAGCTTATGCTCGAAAATTTCATTGGACAGCTGGCTGAAGAAGACTGGGTATCGTGCTTCAGAAGCTTACCCCCTTAAAGACTTTGCTGGGGAAGGACTCAGTACCTTATATTGGAAGCTTTTGCGGTTGCTTACTGAAGAAGGCAGAGTACCTTGCGCGGAAAATCATCCATGTATCATACTGAGGAAGATAGATGAATCTTGCCTTGGAAGCTTCTCTGGTATCTTGCGAGGGAAAAGTGGGTTGCTTACACCAGAAACTTCTTATTGTGATATGCGGACCGATTTCCACATATACATACCATCTTAATATTTCTGATGTTGATTTCTTGTAAGAAATAGGGTTTTGCAGGACTATTCTCCTTTCCGAGCATATGCCATATTTTTGTTTTCTTCCAGGTACATCGAGTTCCAAAATCATCCTCAACAAAAAATTAAACTTGTATCTGAGCCATACCTTTGATAATATTCTATCAACCTTGCACACAATTTATCTTCTTGCTGATTTAATCATTTTGTTGTGATGAGTGCACGCTAATGCAAACTTGATACTGACGGTCCACCCAGGATTTCTTTTGCATTCAGACGAGATATTCCAATTTTCACTTCAGTCTGCTGATAATTCCATTTTGTTTAGCTGAATTTCCAAATATATGCATTTCTTGCTGAATCTTTGGGTCCGGTGTCGGCTGACGAGCAACTTTAATAAGGCCCAAAGAAAGCAACAAAAGAAACAACTAAAACAAAAGCACACAAGCATACTACTAATATAATTAATCAAGCAATCATCACATATTACTGCTACTCACACAATAATATGCATGCACACGTAAGCACACAAATCTCACGGAAACTCCGGTATTGCGGTCTAATATGCTGTGGCGGCGTGCATGAAAATTATATCCATGTGTGGAAAGGAGTTGGCATAACCGAAGCTACACCAAGCACTGGCTGAACACTGGCTGGATCTGGATGGATACACAGGTGAGGACGGACTTAACGATCAAGTAGCGAGACACAAAAGTCACGACTACCTCATCATCAAGCGTACAAAGGGAATCATACCCGTCCAAAGAAGGAAATGACAAGGCAAGATAACAGTGGAAGACTGGGTCTAATGGCATTGCCCTTTTCTGATAACAAAGGTCAGCAAGGGTTGCCAAAAGAACGAGATGGAGGGCATGGATGATGATGTGGTCGCATCACACTGAAGAGCAGGCATGATAAGAAAGAGGGCGTAGGTAGTGGATCGGAACCGATACCACCTACACTCACAACATTAACCGTTAGCGACTAAATAATAATCTATATGCATGCAATGCGACAAACAAATGCAGCAATCAAGTGCAACGAACAAACTAGGGTCTATACTACCGCTTTCTAACGTTCGCGTGGTCTAGGGCATCCTACAGCCAGACCTGCTCTGATACCAAGCCTGTGGCACCCCGGCTCAGAGAAACTGGAACGTCCCGTATTCCAGCCCAGAGATCGAGGAGAAGTCTTCTGGAATACGGCAGTGCTTAGCATAGAACAAACCAGCTTTCTATTATTATTACGTGAATATGAATACAAGGTCTCCGATATTACAATGAATAACATTGGTACGGCGACACTACGCCATCCTCAGTTGCTCTATGCAAGCAGCAGAACAACTCGAAGCAGCGGAATAACTCTAGCAGCAGAACAATGACGACGGTGGTGAACTCCACTCCGCAGGGACTCTGGCTGGAAAGCTTATCCTAGCTCACACGAATGGAAACCACGACAAGCAAGCAATCAAATCCGGCATGAACTGCAAGCTGGCATGACACGCCAGGTCAGTACATCGAATGTACTTGCAAGCTCACAATAACAAGAAGCATTCAAGACAGACAACAGCATGGCAATTACAGGTTAAACAGGAATTATCATGATATCATCAGAACAATATAGCATGAACAAGATGAACATGATACAGCTAACACAACATGAACATGGCATGAACATATTAATCCGACAATACTATCATGCAACATGATGACACTATCATGCAATACTTATTCTTCTCGGGTTACCTCGTAACCAACACATGCATCACTTACCAACCTCGGACATCATACGATCATCTCAGGATCAAATCAAGCTTCGTATAAACAATACCGTAGTAATCAATAAATGACCACAAGGAGCTTGATCTTTACCCACAATTCTCGCACAACATCACGAATATCCAACAACTCGGTATCCTCGATACCACCGTGATCCTTACGGCGATCACAACCACGACCAACACTTGGTCCCAATCCGTGATCCTTATGGCGATCACGACCACGAGTTGTCATTAATCAAGTTATTCTTATTACTGTTGACTCATGGTGTACCCTACTTTCAAACTGGGCCCTTATCCGCGGGCGCGGCTATCGATAGATTTAATATACACTCTGCAGAGGTTAGTACACTATACCCACACTATAGAACCCATGGCCTCGCACTCCCATTCGGGTGGACTAACGGTGTTCCGACAAAACCGATCTACTGCCATGACACTCTCCCAGCCACTCCGACTCACTCCCCTCTAGGCTAAGTCATGGGTGGCCCCGTGTCTACCTCGAGAAACAACGACCACCGTCGTGGCCCAAAACAATAAACCGTCACAAACGGGGACATGTGCACATAACAACAACAATGGTCACACAAGGCTTATGTCCACCTACCTGATCAGGGTAGCGTGCGCCCATAACCTTCCCTCGTTGGAGGCACCGGCGAGAGGCACGACAATAGACCCAGTTAGGACTGTCCCATACCGGTAAGCGTGGTTGCACTGGTCAACATCGATTCAGCGGCAGCATGACTCAGCCAACAGTTGTTCAAGTTCAATTTAATCCAGTTAACTTGAATGGAAATATGCTGAGCCATGATAAAATGCACGAACATGATATGAACATAATCATGAGGGTATCACATAACTATCCACCATATCAACAATAAATCATATCCACTGGGCATGGCATACTGACTAGCATGACCATCACCAACATCAACATGTACTACTAGCAAGCATAAACATATGAGAGAAGATACTAGCAGGTAGAACATGATAACAGAGTACAGGACAACATAGCACAAAAGTGAACATGCAAATCTAAACATTACCGGAACAACGATAACCATCTTTCCAACAAGCAAACATTTAATAAAGATTCAAGTTGAAAACCATGGCTACTGCATGACTATGATGCAAGTGGGTATTGTGGCTTGCCTGGGGTGGAAGAAATCACCGGGAGAAAGTGCGAGAAACTCACGGAAGGAATCGCCGGAAAACATTCTCTCTCGGAGAGGGCTGAATAAGGGCAAGGGCATAATGGTCATTTTCATAGTATCAAACCATAGTGAAAGCATGACCAATAGAACGGGCTCGATGAAATGAAGAGGTAGGCTTTGGAATCACCTCATTTGGAGCTACGGATAAAAGGTTATGGAGTGTTTTCTGCCAGGGACCTATCTGCAAGAAAAATACTTTCAAGTAGGGGCCTGGACAGAAAACTTAAAACCCATTTGACAAAATACATTTTCGGTGGATGAAAACGTGGACGCCCAAATGCATCTCCACTTATCCACGTCAGCGCGGACTGGTCAACGCGGCGCCGGCGGCTGGGTCGCTTACAGGCGGGGCCCACCGCATCTTCTCTCTCCTCCTGGCCTCCTTCTTCCTCCTCCCGCCTTGACGCATCAGGCCGAGCAGGGGAGGTCACCCCGACGAGGCTCACCAGCGACCCCGGCCACCATACGGGGCGCGCGACCTACCGACGAGCTCAGCAGGACGAGGCGGATCCATTCAGCAAGGACACGGACGCCGAGGAGGATCGGAGCGACTAGGGCGTGGACTCTGGCGGAGATGGCCTCGGGTGTGGTTGGGCTACGGGACTCCATTGCACTCTGGCGAGGGGCAAGTAGGTGGGGAGGGTCAGGGGGTCGAGGGGACTCCTCAAGTGGCTACAGAAAGGAGGGGGAGGGCCGACATCAAGCCAATTTAGGCCGAGGCCGATGGCAGGCATGGCGGCCATGGGAGTCGTGGAGAGCGGATCGAGCTCAATGGAGGGGCTGGGCAGGAGTAGTGGAGCGAGGCGAAGAGCTTGGGGCAATCGGGAGGCCTCGGGGCTACTTAAATAGCCAAGGGGAGAGGGAGCATGGTTGGCGTCGCTGCGGACGCGTGCCCACGAGCATGAGCTCGGAGGCAGGCGACGAGGAAGGCACAGGGGAGAGCTCACGGGGAGGAGGAGGCCAAAGGAACACGGGGAAGATGGCGACGATGACGAACAGATCCAAACCACCACTGTACGTCCATGGGCGCGTGGCGGTTTGCGTCGGTGAGAAAGTTGCCGGAGGGGGAGAGGGTCCATCGGAACAACGACAACGAGGTGCACCACTGGACATGCTCACGGGCTCTAAGACGACGAGAGGGGGAGGGGGTCCAGCACAAACAGCCACTAGCACTCCATTGGCGTGGTCACCGCATGCACTAGCATGAAGAAGAGGCCAAGGGTTGGCAAGCGTTGTCTAGTGGTAAGTTCCTCCAGGGTAGGTCTTAACTACGGTGGTAGATAGGTGAAAACGGCTATGGTTAAAAGGTTAGTGAGCTCTAAAGTTTACTGCAGTAAACTTTATTAGCTCAATGTGATCAACAGGGACCTGCTATGTGTGAAGTGTTATGTCTGGAGTGTTTTGGCTAGGAAGGACTACAGTCCTGGAGAGTTTGAGGAGAACTGGACCAAGATTTACTGCAGTTGCTTCACAACTGACCAAAATGGTCCAGAAAATAGATCATGATGGTGCACTCACATGGAGTGTCAACTTGGGCTCAAATTGGGCAAGGCAGAGTCATTTGGTCATATGAAGATGCTCAAAAAGTCTCATACCATTTAGCAAAGCCAAACTGGTACTTTCTTCACAAACATCTCCTCTGGACAGAAATTGGAATAATATTGGTGATCGAATGTATCATTGAAATGATGCCAAATTGTGTGGAGAGATGTTTTATGGGTAGAATAATGATCTGGTAATTTATCAGGATTTTTAAAGCAATACAAAATGCACTTGATTCACAACCTGAAAATATTGCCAGAATCGAAGATTTGCTCTTGTGCTCACATAGTTGATTGGATGGGGCTTCAAATGGGAGGATGGGGTTAATATGAGCACATTAAGGAGTTTTCAAAAGTCAACTCATTTGGGTACTCCTAGCTAGTACTTCGTTCACATGGCTTTATGTTTGACAGAAACTTTGAAAATTCACTGAGGAAGATTGGCTAGGAAAACAAATTTGAACTTGTTCATGGGGCAATTATTTGGACATATAAACATTCCCAAAAAGGTTGGGAGCCACTAGGAAAAATATAAATGACACTTCCTTCACAAAGTGCCATTCAGGGCAGAAGAGAAAAAGGAATATTGGGGAATTACTTTTGAACATGGCAATGAAAAGTTTTGCCATATTTGATCAAGATATGACCCAAACAATTTATGAGAATTATTTGGGAATTTTAGGAGTGATGGAAATATAGGTTGCTTCACAACCTAGGGCAATCTGAGTTATTCCTTTAATAGAAAAGGAATATTCTGAATAAAAAGAATATTGGGATTTGGGCTAGGATGAAAATGCCAGGGTCTAGGGAAGGATTTGGGAATGACAAGCCACTCTGGAAGCAAAGAAGAGGGCATCTTCTTCAGTTTCCAGACCACAAAGCCACGGAAAAAGAAAACTCAGGCAAAAACCTCGGAAAAACAAAAGAAAAAGAAAGGGCCAAAAATCAGGCTGTCACACCGTCCGAGCCGGACTAGCCACTTACAATGGCGGGGAGAAAGCGGAGAGCTTTCCCAACCCATCCAGGGGGGAGCGGGTATGCCTTGTCCCTTACTTGCTGAGGAGGCTCGGATTCCCAATCCATTCGTTTCTCCGCGGGCTCCTGGAGTACTATGGCCTCCAGCTGCATAACTTCACTCCTACCTCCATACTACACATCGCAGGCTACGTCGCCCTCTGCAAGCTATTTCTGGGTAGCGAAGCTCATTTCGAGCTATGTAAGAGGCTATTCTGCCTCGTCCCCCGCACTCAGGAGGGATCAATATATCAAGTGGGTGGAGCCAAAATATGGCGTATCGCCGGGACCGGATACTTGTCCGGTACCCCAAAGAAGATATCCGAAGATTGGCCTTCGGAGTGGTTTTATATGGAGCACGTCCCCCTTCCGGACCCTATTCGGATGTGCCTTCCTGAGTTTGCTAATGCCCTGCTGAAGAAACGCCACAGCTGGCACCCCCGGAGCCCCCAGGAGGAAGATAACAAAGAGGTCCTCTACCTGATGAGCAGGATAAAAACGCTGGCCAAATCAGGACTGGCAATAACCGAGGTTATGTCAATATGTATAATGCGGGGGGTGCAGCCACTTCAGTATCGGGGGAAGCCCATGTGGCACTTCAATGGAGAAGACGATGCCACCCGCTGCGGTCATAAAGGTTCAGACTCCGCCACCGCTCTGGCAAAAATACTATCCGATTTATACAAAGGAGAAGAAGAGGAGTTACTCTGTATTAAGCCACGGGATGGATTTTCCATGTACAAACCCCCAAGCTAGGTGAGCAACTATCTTTTACGCAACTCCATTCATTCCCGCATTCTTCATCACAAATATTTACCTTGCTAATTCATAGCAGGAACTACGAAAAGCTATGAGGGAGGTCCACAGCCCGTCTCGACAGCCAGAGGACCCTGACCGGGCCCTCGACCCCGGACTTGAAGAAGATCCAGACATGTTTGTGGAGCTCGTCGACAGGACGTTCTATCAGTTAAGCTGTGACGGTGCCTTGGTAGCCATCATAGCTAACTATCCTGGCCTACTCCCTGCATCACATGTAAGTAAAACCCGAGTCCTAACTTCCGAGAAGGATCCCTTCTTTGCGCTTTACCCATCGCACATGTATCACATTTTACAGGGAAGGCCATCGGGTCGCTGTGCCGAACCCGCGGTGACTCGCCAACAAGGGGACCAAAGCTGGGTAGGCTTAAAAGGAGGGCGGTTAGGACCGAGACACTGTCGCAGAGGTATGAGTAAAATCCTGCTCCGTGATTATCGTGTTTAAAATGTGACAATGTCCGTGATCCTTGGCAGGAAAAACGCTTGCCGGACAGTGTCCGGAGAGCCTGCCGGCCATGCCTCCACCAGCCAGATTCCAGAGCTGGACTCAGGGGCGGAGGCTAACGCAGGGACAATGCCGGATGGTCCTCCTACAGAGGATGCGGATAGAATGTCCGTTAAGAATTCCGAAGTGGAGAGCGCCATGAATCACATGCGTCGACGGCCGTACTCCGCGACCCTAATTTCTTCGAAGAGGCGTTCAATGCCTTCAAATCAAGAGATGCGTACCTCCGAGCTGCTCAAGATGGTCTTTCCAGGGCCACGGACTAGTATGTGAAGGATGTACGGGTAAGAAAATCTGATAATTATGTATATCAGTAGCCCCTGAGACTTCAAACAGTTGGCACAACTAATTTAAGGATCATTGTATGCATAGGTTCTCACGGAGAAGAATACCCAGTTGTCTAAAGAGTTTGAGGAGTGCAAAGCCCAGCTATGGGCCGCAGTTGCCGAAATGGAGGAGTCCAAGAAGGCCTCATGTGGTAATACATGTCTTGATCGAAAAGGAAGTAATGACATGTACCAGTTGGTATTCGGCATGCATGCAAATCTAACAATACATTCTGCATACAATCCCGGAGGTAATCCGAAGAACGTACCACGGGATGAGCAATATGCTAAACGACAGGTAGAGGCTGGCGAGTGCGTGCTTACATGGGTTATTCGAGAGAAAAATTATCTCCAGGATGCCCATACACGGTTGGGCGTTGAACTAAAAGATGTTCGGGCCCAGCTTGCTGACTCCGTGAAGGAGAATAAGAGGCTTCGACGTGGCATTTTTAGTAAGTGCTCGAACGGACCTTTATACAGTTCGGCGAAGAAGCGGGCTAACAAAGTTATGTCTGTAGGTATGCTGACCGGACGTCCCGAAGAGGAGATGCCCGGATCCGCAGGTGATCTACTGCAAGAGCTCTCGCAACTACACGAACAAGTTTGGCAGGTGATGCAGGGTATTGCCCAGGCCTTTTGGCCCTCCACCTCCCTGCCCGGAGGCATGAGGGAGCTTGAATAGATGCTCAAGGGAGAGCGGCGGTGCTTCCGATTATGGAAGATATTAGCCTGCCGTCAAGGTGTGAGGGAAGCCTAGGCCATGGTGAAGACCCGGTACACCAAGGTTGACCCGAATCACATGGCCGAGGTCGGGCCTATAGGGTCAGATGGGAAAGATATCCCCGTTAGTCTGGTATATGACCAGGTAGCATTAACCGCAAAGTATTCCCAACAGGATTATAGGCTAGACAGCCTGTTGGATGGCATAGAAGAAGAATTTAGTCAGTCTAAGTGACTGTGTACTTCAGATGACATATTTTGTCCCTAGCCGGATTGTAAATCATTTGTCATGGTGGACCTTTTCTCTTGAGCCTCCGGACCCGATAGTCCGGAGTGTATCCGAATACCTGCTCAGTTATGTAAACCGGGGTACGCGTGGAAACCAGGCATAGGGGTCATAAGTGCTTGAACAAACAAGTACCCAACTAGATATGTTATATTACATGGATAGTAAGAAACATCTTCCAGGGAGAATAGTTCCTTTAAGGGTTCCTTTCCCTGGGTACGCATGCATTAATGTGCATGTTTGAGCTGCGCACAGAGACGCAAGATATAAAACATCTGGGGGTTTATATTGTAAGTAGGTAAGAGACATCTTTTATTGACCGATCGAATATTCCCTTAAGAACGCTAGCTTTCGGCTTCACCCAGTCTGAGGTACACATCCAGCTGACCCGGCAGTAACAATCGCGGAGGTGCTCCCCTTATGCCCTAGCCGAACTAACGGGAATCTAGGGCATAAACACAGGAGCCAGGCAACCCAGCTTAGCCAAAACTTAAGTCATATCGATGCATATAATGGCGAAAAAAGGTACATATGGAAAAAGTGACGCATATGTGGTGGGCATAAAGCCCGGAAGATAATTATATTAAGCTTCTGTGTAAGGAGCCCCCAGGTATATTGAGCACGCATAGCGTGGCAGGAGTGTGTAGTCGAAGCACACTTGAAGCATTTAAGGCCATAAAAAGGAAAGAAAGAAAGAAAAAGAGAAAGAGGACATAAATTAAAAAAGAAAGACAGAGGTAAGGAGACGAACACAGAGTTCGGTGCTAGGCGTAGAATCTTCGGAGTCTGGACGCGTTCCATGGGTTCGGCTCGAGTTGATTATCTGATGCATCACGCAGACGGTACACTCCTCCGGTGAGAACTTTATCAATGATGAAGGGACTCTCCCACTTGGGCTTGAGCTTGTCCTTTTTCTTCTCCGGTAGGCGTAGAACGAGTTTGCCAACATTATAAGTTTTTGGCCCGTACTTCTCTGCTTTGATACCTATGAGCCTGTTGCTGATAGAATGCAGAACGGACCCTCACGACGTCACGCTCCTCCTCCAGGGCATCTAAATTGTCCTGCCGATCCAGCTTGGCTTCTCTCTCTTCGTACATGCGCACTCGAGGTGAGTCATGAATGATATTGCAGGGCAGTACCGCCTCTGCGCCGTACACCATAAAAAATGGTGTGTATCCAGTAGCGCGATTCGACGTGGTCCGCAGCCCCCATAATACGGAGTTGAGCTCCTCGACCCAGTGCGCATCTGATTCCTTTAAGGATCACACTAGTCTGGGTTTGATGCCGCTCATAATAAGTACGTTTGCTCGTTCGACTTGACCGTTTTTTGGGGGTGATAGACAGAGGCAAAATCGATCTTAATGCCCATGTTGCCGCACCAAGTTTTTACCTTGTTGGCTGTGAAGTTGGAGCCTTTATCGGTGATGATACTGTGGGGGACACCGTAACGGTGTACGACCCCGGATATGAAGTCTATCACTGGTCCGGATTCGGCCGTTTTAACTGGTTTGGCTTTTATCCATTTGGTAAATTTATCCACCATGACCAACAAGTATTTTTCTTATGGCTCTGTAAGTGCATCTAGTGCCCCTTAGTGATTCCGGTGTACTGAAGACTTATAGGTTAAGGGACTGATGCGTTTGTGAGTGTACACAAGTCTATAAGTCTATGAGGAGTTTGATATTTACAGAGAAAGTCGACCCCTTAAAATGAAGTTCTTCAACTGAAGACTTTGGATTTCTGAAGACTTTCTGAATACTTTGAAAGTGAAGAAATTGGTGTGACCTTGAAGACTTGGTATTCATTCAAGGAACATGAAGCGTGAAGACTTTCATTTTCGTAGTTTCATTTTCTCTTTCTTGAGGCATAGGAAATGCCATAATGTTAAAGGGGGTCGAGGAAATACTAAGGAAAATTTTCCATGTGATGCTCAAATCAAAATCCTACACCTACCAATCCCTTCGAGTGAAGCCATTGGAAATCTCATATAGTTCAGTCATATTCTTCAGTGACAGAGACGAAGTTCTTCTGGTCTCTGAGGAATTTGTTCTGACTAACGAGTTAGGAATTCGCCAGTGCGAATTGCCTACACAGTGAGGAACATGATAGCCCTGAGGAATTTGAGAGTCAAATATTCCGACCGTTGTTGTGCTATGCGCCAGCTGTCCCAAAATATCTACCCACCTAACGGTCATATCAGACAAGGGCATTTATGTATTATCATGTCGGGCTGCCCCCTAGGCTATAAATAGCACCCCCCCCCTTCAACCACTAGCTGGTTGGCTGCTCCGAGAGAAACTGACACTTGTCAATTGAGAGCATCCCATCCTCCAAGGACTTTGAGCGAAAATCATCAAGTGAGGAAAACCCAAACCCAACACCTACAAACCCAAAGTGATTGAGCATCACTGAAGAGATTGATCCATCATGGATCTGACGCTTGTTTCCTTTGAAGACTGTGCTTCTTCTAGACGGTTAGGCGTCAAGGTCTAGAGCATCCAAGAGGAATCGTGGATCACCGAGTGACCAAGTTCGTGAAGGTTCGGAAGTCACCTGAAGACTTACCACGAGTGATTGGGCGAGGTCTGTGTGACCTTAGCTCAAGGAGAATACGGTGAGGACTGTGTGTCTGGGACTGGGTGTCCTCGAGTTTAAATACTTAGCCACTCCAACCAGACGTACAACTGAGATAGCAGTTGGAACTGGTCTACCAAATCATTGTCTTCACCAAGCCTACGGGTTCTATCTCCTCAACTCTTTCATTTCCTCATTTCTGTTGTTGTGTGCTTGTTCATATCTATTTGAAGACTTTGACTGAAGACTTTCTCAATTTCCTTAGTTCAATTTCTTCAGTCTGTCCATCTTCTTTCCTGTGTTATCCTGTGTTTACGCTTTCTGTACTCTATGCTTGTCTTCATTTCATCATGATGACTATGCTTGTGTTCTGTTATGTTTACTTATGATTACTTATTCTGCTGCAAGTAGTTCTTCACTAAGGAATTTCCTCACCAGCAAATTCCTCAGTGAAGAATTCATAAAAATCACCTATTCACCCCCCTCTAGTCGATATAACACACTTTCAATTGGTATCAGAGCAAGGTACTCCCTTGTTTTGTGTGATTTTGGTTTAACCGCCTTGAGTTTTAGTTATGTCGACCACAGGTATGATCAAGGTCTCTGCTGGGTGTCCTACCTTCGATGGAACGGACTACCCCTACTGAAAGAATAAGATGTGAATGCATCTTGAGGCAATTGATAACGATCTCTGGTACGTTGTGAAAAATGGTGTTCCCTCAGTCACACCTCCTCTGAACGCTACTTATGTGAAGAGATTCAAGCAACTCGATTCTCAAGCGAAGAATATCATATGTGGCCACCTGAGCAAAGGACAGTATGGAAGAGTGAGTGCTTTGGAAACTGCGAAGCTTATCTGGGATAGGCTGTCCAAAGTTAATGAAGGAGTCTCAACTCAACGTGACTCTCGTGTTGACGTTCTTCGCAATCTCTTCAACCACTTCAAAAGACTCGACAGTGAAAATGTCTAGCAAACCTTCGATCGCCTCACTAACATCTCAAATGAGCTTCAAGCGCTGGGCGCCACTAACATCACTGATCACGAGGTGGTGAAGAAATTGCTGAGATCGCTCGATTCTTCATTTGACACTCTGGCACTAATGATTCAAGAGCGTGCTGACTACAAGTCACTTGATCCCGCTGATATCCTCGAGAGGCTAAATACTCATGAATTCTAGCTTGTTGAGAAGAGAGATCTCTATCGTTCGAGTTATGGCAGATCACATGCTCTCAAGGCCAAGGCAGTCTCTGAGTCTGAAGATGAGGACTCTGCTAGCAGCCTTGGTGACCCTGAAGAACTGAGCCAGGAACTAGCACTGCTCGTGAAGAAATTTCAGAAGTTCTCAAGACGTGGTCGCTTTGGAAAATCCTCAAGGAGCAATGATTCCTCATCCAGTGACTACAAGAAGAGGCTATGCCACAAATGCAAGAAACCTGGTCACTACATCCAAGATTGTCCTAAGTGGGATAAGGAATCAAAGAAGAAGAAGTATAAGGATTACAGTTCTGATGACGCAAAGAAGAAGAAGAAATCTTCAAAGTCTTCATCATCAAAATCCTCAAAGTCTTCATCTCACAAGAAGAGCAGCTCCAAGAAGTCTCGGGCATTCATTGGCAAGGAGATGGACTCTGAGGCTGAATCTAAGGAACATGAGGACGAGTAGGCATCTGAGGAGTCTGAGTCTAGTGTGGCGAACCTAGATCTTGCTACTGCGTTCGTCAGCAAGTCTATCTTCAACTCTGAAGAAAAAGGCTTCACCAACAAGGTTGATGAAGGCAATGATGACTATGCTCCCACCTATTGCTTCATGGCAAAGGGTGCCAAGGTAACTAAATACGCCTCCTCTGAATCTAGTGAAGATGAATCTGATGAAAACCTCAAGCCCAACTATTCTAAACTTGCTAAGATTACTATGAAACAACAACAGGCTTTTGAAAGGTTCAAAACATGCTAGATAAAAGTGATGATATGTTGGGTGAAGAAATGGATCGCACTAAAACCTTGACTAAAAATCTTCAGAGACTTCATTCCAAGTTTGACAACCTTCAAGGTCATCATAACACTCTCTTATCTGATCACGAGAACCTTTCTTATGAATTTCTTCAAAGAAAGCAAGATCTTGAAAAGCTAAGAGTGGATTATGAAGATCTTCAGAAGGAGCGCGATTCATTACTTGCTCAACAAATCAGCGCTACTCAGTAAGAATTTGTTCCTCCATGTCTAAAGTGCATTGAACATGAAACTGCTAATTCCTCGCCTGAATGTTCAAATGCTTCTAATGCTACAAACTATTCATATGTCTCTGCTATCACTAATTCCTCATCTGAGGACAATGCATGTCTCACTGATGATGCAAGGCTGAAGGAATTGTACATGACAGGTGAGGGAGTCCTGGACTAGGGGGTGTCTGGACAGCCGGACTATCATCGTCTGCCGGACTCCAAGACTACGAAGATACAAGATTGAAGACTCCGTCCCGTGTCCGGATGGGACTTTCCTTGGCGTGGAAGGCAAGCTTGGCGATACGGATATGTAGATCTCCTACCATTGTAACCGACTCTATGTAACCCTAGCCCTCTCCGGTGTCTATATAAACCGGAAGGCTTTAGTCCGTAGGACACAACAACCATTACAACAATCATACCATAGGCTAGCTTCTAGGGTTTAGCCTCCTTGATCTCGTGGTAGATCCACTCTTGTACTACCCATATCATCAATATCAATCAAGCAGGAGTAGGGTTTTACCTCCATCGAGAGGGCCCGAACCTGGGTAAAAACATCGTGTCCCTTGTCTCCTGTTACCATCCGCCTAAACGCACAGTTCGGGACCCCCTACCCGAGATCCGCCGGTTTTGACACTGACATTGGTGCTTTCATTGAGAGTTCCTCTGTGCCGTCGCCGATAGGAAGGATGCCTCCTCCCATCTTCAAGGACGGTATTTTCGCCAAAGGAGCCTTGGCCGCCGGCCAAACTGTCCAGCTAGGTGGTTTTCTCATGACCGCCTGTCCGGCCACCGCTTCGACAATGACCTCTCAAGTCATCAAAAGCAATCTTCACGTCAGCTCGGAATTTGCCGAGCGGCTGGATTCAATAGAGCTCTCGTCCGTAAACGAGCTCTTGGATCGCATCGCCGCCTTGGGAGTCGCTACATACTACAATCAGATTGGGCTTAAAACCGATCTGAGAGAGATTAACTCTCCCCAGGTCACTCACCACGTTGCAGTGGTAGAGCAGCAATGCGGCGATTCTTCTCCTGTATTGAAAACTAGTCAAGTCTGGGCTGCCGAACCCTCCATGCCGGATTCCCACGGAGGGACGGACTTCGATCAAGCACTGAAACTAAAGTCAGGCATTGGACCGGACTCATTGGACAACGTTCCACTTTCCAAGCTTCCAAATTCGAAAACTTCTCGGCCCTTGAGCCTTGAGATGGGTAGGGTTCTGGACTCAATTCCACCCACCCGCCCAGACATATGCGATCTATCTCTAATCCGGCAAGAGCCGGCTGAAACAGTACATCATTACTGGGCCAGATTCCTCCTGGTTATGGACAGGATAAAGGACTGCCGAGAGGAAAACGCAATCTCAATCTTTTGCAATAATTGCACGGACGAGGGAATCTTGAACGCCGTTAGCCGTCGTGAAATTACACGCTTTGCCGACCTGGCGTCCATAGTACGAAAGTACTGTGCGATGGAGAGTTTCCGGAAAACCGAAAATAAGTTTTGGGACAATCCGGCCCCAACCCTAGTCCGCAACAAAAGGTGCATTACACTCAGGCACCAGATACAAAAACCAAAAAGCAAAAACCCCATAAATGGCATGGAACCGTACTGGAGGGGTGGCTTAGCGGACCTTGTAAAATTCACAGTACAGAGGGCGCCACCCCAACACATAGCCTTCGAGCATGTTGGATATTACGGCAGGTGGCCAAAAGTGGCGAGAAGCTTCTAGCCCTGGAAAACCACTCCAACAATACCGGTACGGTATCAACAGTCTTCGAGACCTTCGCATCAAATAATATGCGGAAACGAACAATCCGCAGCCTCGCCGAAGTCTACCAAGTAGCAACAACAAATCCATGGAGCAACACAGCCATCACCTTCAACGCTAGCGACGAACCTAAATTCCGAACAGCCCGAGCACCAGCCGCACTGGTACTTAGTCCAATAGTGGACGGCTTTCGACTTACAAAGGTCCTCATGGATGGCGGCAGCGGATTAAACCTCATCTACGAGGAAACTCTTCAAAAAATGGAAATAGACTGGAGCCATATTGAGCGAAGCAGCACAACCTTCAGAGGAATAATCCCTAGCCGGGAAGTGCGCTGCACCAGAAAAATCACACTCGATGTGGTGTTCGGCTCGCCGGACAATTACAGATCCGAAGAAGTCACGTTCCAAGTGGCCCCGTTCAACAGCGGATATCACGCTATATTAGGACGAGAGGCATTCACAATTTTTCAAGCCATACCCCATTACGGGTACATGAAGCTCAAAATGCCTGGGCCCAGCGGAATAATCACTCTCGTTAGTGATCCGGACATAGCACTCCGCGCCGAGAACAAGACAGCCGCATTAGCCCTGGAGGCACTATCCGAAGCCCTAGCGGCAGAAGAACTTACGGTGCTACGCTCTACTGTGAATAGAGACGATGTGATACTCGATAAGAGATCCAAGTCCACCTCCTTTAAACCAGCGGACGAAATAATAAAATTCCAGGTCCATCCAACGGACCCGACAAAGATGGATTCCATCGGGGCACAGTTGAATTCCTTCGGGAAAATAGGGACATTTTCGCCTGGCACCCTTCGGATATGCCCGGAATCCCACGCAGATTGGCAGAACACAGCCTAAATATCCTAAAAGGATTCAAGCCAGTCAAACAGGCTCTTCGACGATTTTCCGAACCCAAAAGACAGGCAATGGGAGAAGAGCTAGCCAAACTATTGGAAGCCGGATTCATCAGAGATATCAAACATCCGGATTGGCTAGCAAACCTGGTAATGGTACCAAAGAAGGACAAATCCTGGCGCCTATGTGTCGATTTTAAAGACCTCAACAAGGACTGCCCAAAGGATCCCTTCCCCCTCCCCCGCATCGACCAGATAATCGATGCTACCGCTGACACGATTCACTGTGCTTCCTCGACGCATACTCCGGCTACCATCAAATCAAGATGGCGGAAGCAGACCAAGCCGCAACAGCATTCATCACTCCATATGGACCATTCTGCTTCAACACGATGCCCTTCGGACTTAAGAAATCCGGCGCAACATATCAGCGCATGATTCAAACACGTCTGGCTACCCAGATCGGCAAAACAGTAGAGGCATACGTAGATGACGTAGTCGTCAAAACCAAACACGTCGAAACTCTAGTAGACGACTTGAGGCTCACGTTCGACAACCTCAGAGCATACGACATCAAGCTGAATCTAGAAAAATGCGTTTTCGGCGTACCAGCCGGAAAGCTCCTGGGCTTCATTGTATCCGGTAGAGGAATTGAAGTAAATCCAGCCAAGATCCGAGCTCTGTCTCAGCTAGATATTCCAAAAGACCTCAAACAAATACAAAGATTAACTGGATGCGTGGCGGCCCTAAGCCGCTTTATCTCCCGTTTAGGAGAAAAGGCATTGCCCCTCTATCGCCTCCTTAGGCGCACCGAACACTTCGAGTGGACGGATGCTGCCACTGCCGGACTCGAAGAAATAAAAACCATATTGGCAACAAATCCGGTCCTGGCTGCGCCCAACCTGGGCGAACAAATGCTGTTATACATCACGGCAACACATCAAGTTGTAAGCGCGGTACTCGTCGTCGAACGAGAGACAGAAGGACATAAATTCCCTCTTCAAAAACCAGTGTACTACGTATCCACTGTGTTAACACCCTGCAAGTCCCGTTACCCGCACTATCAAAAGATAGCGTATGCGGTGTTCATGGCATCCCGGAAGCTCCGACACTACTTTCAAGAGTGTTCGATAACAGTGGCCTCCGAAGTGCCCCTCAACAACATCATAAACAACCGCGACGCGACGGGCAGGATTGCAAAATGGGCCATTGAGCTCTTACCATTCGATATAACTTACAAACCTCGGCGAGCTATAAAGTCACAAGTTTTGGGTGACTTTGTCGCTGAATGGACCGAAGCCGAACTCCCTAAAGAGTACGGTGCATACTCCAATTGGATTATGCACTTCGACGGCTCTAACATGTTGGCCGGATTGGGGGCTGGCGTCGTATTGACGTCCCCAACCAGGGACACAGTCCAATACGTACTTCAGATAATGTACACGGACTCCAACAATGCAGCCGAATACGAGGCCCTTTTACATGGCCTCCGGATGGCAATCTCCATGGGCATTCAACGCCTAGAGGTGCGCGGGGATTCAAACCTTGCAATATCTCAAGTAAATGGAGACTTTGATGCCAAGGATCCGAAAATGGCAGCATATCGTAACGCTGTCCTAAAAATGTCAGCTCGGTTTGACGGACTTGAATTCCACCATGTAGCCAGGGATAATAACCAAGCGGCCGACGTATTGGCACGCATCAGCGCAAAACGTGACGCTGTCCCTCCAAACATCTTCCTGGAACGGCTGTTTAAGCCATCCGTACTATGGGAAGAGGAGGCCGGAAATAACAAACCAGAAGCAGCCACACCAACCGACATAGAGCAATCTGACATAAACCGGTGATTCAGCCGACGAAATAACACCTTCAGCCCATGACATAATGGCGGTAATCGCCCCGTGGACAGAGCCATTCCTAGCCTACTTGCTTAGGCAGGAACTTCCCGAAGACGAAAACGAGGCCCACTCCATAGTCCGGCGATCTAAAGCCTACAAGGTCCATGAGGGAGAACTCTATAAGAAAAGCACAACCGGAGTCCTTCAAAGGTGTATCTCCGAAGAGGAAGGGCGAAACCTTCTGGCTGAAATTCATGTCGGACTAGGCGGACACCACGCAGCAGCTCGGGCCCTTGTAGGAAAGGCATTCCGTACAGGATTTTATTGGCCGACGGCCCGGGCAGATGCTCAGGATTTAGTCCGAAGATGCGTCGGTTGTCAGCTCTTTGCTAATCAGAGCCATATGCCACCCACCGCCCTCAAAACTATACCCATTACCTGGCCGTTCGCGGTCTGGGGGCTTGACATGGTTGGACCCCTTAAAGGGGGAACCCACAAGCAAAGGTACCTATTGGTCATGGTGGATAAATTCACCAAATGGATAGAGGCCAAGCCAGTAAAAACGGCAGAGTCCGGACCAGTGATAGACTTTATCTCCGGGGTAGTACACCGTTATGGTGTCCCCCACAACATCATCACCGATAACGGCACGAACTTCACGACCGACGAGGTTAAATAATGGTGCAAAAATATGGGCATTAAGCTCGATTACGCCTCAGTCTATCATCCTCAAACCAACGGTCAAGTGGAACGAGCGAACGGTCTAATAATGAGCGGCATCAAACCCAGACTAGTGCGGTCACTTACGAAATCTGAAACGCACTGGGTAGAGGAGCTAGACTCCGTACTCTGGGGGTTGCAGACAACGCCCAACCGTACTACCGGATTCACACCATTCTTTATGGTATACGGCGTAGAGGCAGTTCTGCCCTGCAACATCATTCATGACTCACCTCGAGTGCGCATGTACGAAGAAAGAGAAGCCGAGCTGGATCGGCAGGACGGCTTGGACGCATTGGAGGAAGAGCGCGACGTCGCCAAGGCTCGTTCCACATTCTATCAGCAGCAGGCTCGAAGATATCAAAGCAGAGAAGTACGGGCCAAGACTTACAACGTTGGTGAACTAGTTCTACGCCTGCCGGACAAGAAAAAGGACAAACTCAAGCCCAAATGGGAGGGCCCTTTCATCATCGATCAAGTCCTGACTGTTGGGGAAGGTAGTAATTTCAAAAATTTCCTACGCACACGCAAGATCATGGTGATGATATAGCAACGAGAGGGGAGAGTGTTCGTCCACGTACCCTCGTAGACCGTAAGCGGAAGCGTTAGCACAACGCGGTTGATGTAGTCGTACGTCTTCACGATCCGACCGATCCAAGCACCGAACGTACGGGGCCTCCGAGTTCAGCACACGTTCAGCTCGATGACGATCTCCGGCCCTCCGATCCAGCAAAGGCTCCGGAGATGAGTTCCATCAGCACGACGGCGTGGTGACGATGATGATGTTCTACCGGCGCAGGGCTTCGCCTAAACTCCGCGACGATATGACCAAGGTGGAATATGGTGGAAGGGGGCACCGCACACGGCTAAGGAACGATCCGTAGATCAACTTGTGTGTCTTTGGGGTGCCCCCTGCCCCCGTATATAAAGGAGCCAGGGGGGAGGCGGCCGGCCTAGAGGGCGCGCCAAGGGGGGGAGTCCTACTCCCACCGGGAGTAGGACTCCCTCTTTCCAAGTAGGAGTAGGAGAAGGGGGGAAAGAGGAGGAAGAGGGGAAGGAAAGGGGGGGCGCCGCCCCCTTTACCTTGTCCTATTCGGACTAGGAGGGGGAGGGGCGCGCGGCCCCTCCTGGCTCCTTCCCTCTTCTCCCTCATGGCCCATGTAGGCCCATTAACCTCCCGGGGGGTCCGGTAACCTCCCGGTACTCCGGTAAAATGCCGATTTCACCCGGAACTATTCCGATGTCCAAACATAGGCTTCCAATATATCAATCTTTATGTCTCGACCATTCCGAGACTCCTCGTCATGTCCGTGATCACATCTGGGACTCCGAACAAACTTCGGTACATCAAAACTTGTAAACTCATAATAAAACTATCATCGAAACGTTAAGCGTGCGGACCCTACGGGTTCGAGAACTATGTAGACATGACCTAAAACCATTCTTGGTCAATAACCAATAGCGGGACCTGGATGCCCATATTGGTTACTACATATTCTACAAAGATCTTTATCGGTCAAACCGCATAACAACATACGTTGTTCCCTTTGTCATCGGTATGTTACTTGCCCGAGATTTGATCGTCGGTATCCAATACCTAGTTCAATATCGTTACTGGCAAGTCTCTTTGCTCGTTCTGTAATACGTCATCTCATAACTAACTCATTAGTTATAATGCTTGCAAGGCTTAAGTGATGAGTATTACCGAGAGGTCCCAGAGATACCTCTCCGACAATCGGAGTGACAAAACCTAATCTTGAAATACGCCAACTCAACATGTACCTTCGGAGACACCTGTAGTACTCCTTTATAATCACCCAGTTACGTTGTGACGTTTGGTAGTACCCAAAGTGTTCCTCTGGTAAATGGGAGTTGCATAATTCTCATAGTTACAGGAATATGTATAAGCCATGAAGAAAGCAGTAGCAGAATACTAAACGATCATGTGCTAAGCTAACGGGATGGGTCATGTCAACCACATCATTCTCCTAATGATGTGATCCCATTAATCAAATGAAAACACATGTCTATGGTTAGGAAACAAAACCATCTTTGATTAATGAGCTAGTCAAGTAGAGGCATACTAGTGACTATATGTTTGTCTATGTATTCACACATGTATCATGTTTCCGGTTAATACAATTCTAGCATGAATAATAAACATTTATCATGATATGAGGAAATAAATAATAACTATATTATTGCCTCTAGGGCATATTTCCTTCAGTCTCCCACTTGCACTAGAGTTAATAATCTAGATTACATAGTAATGATTCTAACACCCATCGAGTCTTGGTGCTGATCATGTTTTGCTCGTGAGAGAGGCTTAGTCAACGGGTCTGCAACATTCAGATCCGTATGTATCTTGCAAATCTCTATGTCTCCCACTTGGAGTTGGTCCGAATGGAATTGAAGCGTCTCTTGATGTGCTTGGTCCTCTTGTGAAATCTGGATTCCTTTGCCAAGGCAATTGCACCAGTATTGTCACAGAAGATCTTCATTGGTCCCGATGCACTAGGTATGACACCTAGATTGGAAATGAACTCCTTCATCCAGACTCCTTCATTCGCTGCTTCAAAAGCAGCTATGTACTCCGCTTCACATGTAGATCCCGCCACGATGCTTTGTTTAGAACTGCACCAACTTACAGCTCCACCGTTTAATATAAACACGTATCCGGTTTGCGATTTAGAATCGTCCGGATCAGTGTCAAAGCTTGCATCGACGTAACCTTTTACGACTAGCTCTTTGTCACCTCCATATACGAGAAACATATCCTTAGTCCTTTTCAGGTATTTTAGGATGTTCTTGACCGCTGTCCAGTGATCCACTCCTGGATTACTTTGGTACCTTCCTGCCAAGCTTATTGCTAAGCATACGTCAGGTCTAGTACACAACATTGCATACATGATAGAGCCTATGGCTGAAGCATAGGGAACATCTTTCATTTTCTCTCTATCTTCCGCTGTGGTCGGGCATTGAGTCTGACTCAACTTCACACCTTGTAGCACAGGCAAGAATCCTTTCTTTGCCTGATCCATTTTGAACTTTTTCAAAAAATTTGTCAAGGTATGTGCTTTGTGAAAGTCCTATTAAGCGTCTTGATCTATCTCTATAGATCTTGATGCCCAATATATAAGCAGCTTCACCGAGGTCTTTCATTGAAAAAACTTCTATTCAAGTATCCCTTTATGCTATCCAGAAATTCTATATCATTTCCAATTAACAATATGTCATCTACATATAAAACTAGAAACGCTATAGAGCTCCCACTCACTTTCTTGTAAATACAGGCTTCTCCAAAAGTCTGTATAAAACCATATGCTTTGATCACACTATCAAAGCGTTTATTCCAACCCCGAGATGCTTGCACCAGTCCATAAATGGAACGCTGGAGCTTGCACACTTTGTTAGCACCTTTTGGATCAACAAAACCTTCCGGCTGCATCATATACAACTCTTCTTCTAGAAATCCATTCAAGAATGCAGTCTTGACATCCATTTGCCAAATTTCATAATCATGAAATGCAGCAATAGCTAACATGATTCGGACAGACTTAAGCATCGCTACAGGTGAGAAAGTCTCATTGTAGTCAACCCCTTGAACTTGTCGAAAACCTTTTGCAACAAGTTGAGCTTTATAGACATTTACATTACCATCAGCGTCAGTCTTCTTCTTAAAGATCCATTTATTCTCAATGGCTTGCCAATCATTGGGCAAGTCAACCAAAGTCCATACTTTGTTTTCATACATGGATCCCATCTCAGATTTCATGGCCTCTAGCCATTTTGCGGAATCTGGGCTCATCATCGCTTCCTCATAGTTCGTAGGTTCATCATGGTCAAGTAACATGACTTCCAGAATAGGATTACCGTACCACTCTGGTGCGGATCTTACTCTGGTAGACCTACGAGGTTCTGCAGAAACTTGATCCGAAGTTTCATGATCAATATCATTAGCTTCCTCACTAATTGGTGTAGTTGTCACAAGAACCGGTTCTTGTGATGAACTACTTTCCAATAAGGGAGTAGATACAGTTATCTCATCAAGTTCTACTTTCCTCCCACTCACTTCTTTCGAGAGAAACTCCTTCTCTAGAAAGGATCCGAATTTTAGCAAAGAAAATCTTGCCCTCAGATCTGTGATAGAAGGTGTACCCAATAGTCTCCTTTGGGTATCCTATGAAGACACATTTCTCTGATTTGGGTTCGAGCTTATCTGGTTGAAGTTTCTTCACATAAGCATCGCAGCCCCAAACTTTAAGAAACGACAACTTTGGTTTCTTGCCAAACCACAGTTCATAAGGTGTCGTCTCAACGGATTTTGATGGTGCCCTATTTAACGTGAATGCGGCCGTCTCTAAAGCATAACCCCAAAACGATAGCGGTAAATCAGTAAGAGACATCATAGATCGCACCATATCAAGTAAAGTACGATTACGACGTTCGGACACATCATTTCATTGTGGTGTTCCAGGTGGCGTGAGTTGCGGGACTATCCCGCATTGTTTCAAGTGTAGACCAAACTCGTAACTCAAATATTCTCCTCCACGATCAGATCGTAGAAACTTTATTTTCTTGTTACGATGATTTTCCACTTCACTCTGAAATTCTTTGAACTTTTCAAATGTTTCAGACTTGTGTTTCATTAAGTAGATATACCCATATCTGCTTAGATCATCTGTGAAGGTGAGAAATAATGATATCCGCCACGAGCCTCAACATTCATTGGACCACGTACATCTGTATGTATGATTTCCAACAAATCTATTGCTCTCTCCATAGTACCGGAGAACGGCGTTTTAGTCATCTTGCCCATAAGGCACGGTTCACAAGTACCAAGTGATTCATAATCAAGTGATTCCAAAAGCCCATCAGTATGGAGTTTCTTCATGCGTTTTACACCGATATGACCTAAACGGCAGTGCCACAAATAAGTTGCACTATCATTATCAACTCTGCATCTTTTGGTTTCAACACTATGAATATGTGTATCACTACTATCGATATTCAATAAAAATAGACCACTCTTCAAGGGTGCATGACCATAAAAGATATTACTCATATAAATAGAACAACCATTATTCTCTGATTTAAATGAATAACCGTCTCGCATCAAACAAGATCCAGATATAATGTTCATGCTCAACGCTGGCACCAAATAACAATTATTTAGGTCTGATACTAATCCCGATGGTAGATGTAGAGGTAGCGTGCCGACCGCGATCACATCGACTTTGGAACCATTTCCCATGCGCATCGTCACCTCGTCCTTAGCTAATCTTCGCTTAATCCGTAGTCCCTATTTCGAGTTGCAAATATTAGCAACAGAACCAGTATCAAATACCCAGGTGCTACTGCGAGCATTAGTAAGGTACACATCAATAACATGTATATCACATATACCTTTGTTCACCTTGCCATCCTTCTTACCCGCCAAATACTTGGGGCAGTTCTGCTTCCAGTGTCCAGTCTGCTTGCAGTAGAAGCACTCAGTTTTAGGCTTAGGTCCAGACTTGGGTTTCTTCTCTTGAGCGGCAACTTGCTTGCCGTTCTTTTTGAAGTTCCCCTTCTTCTTCCCTTTGCCCTTCTTCTTGAAACTAGTGGTTTTGTTAACCATCAACACTTGATGCTCCTTCTTGATTTCTACCTCCGCGGCTTTCAGCATCGCGAAGAGCTCGGGAATAGTCTTGTTCATCCCTTGCATATTATAGTTCATCACAAAGCTCTTGTAGCTTGGTGGCAGTGATTGGAGAATTCTGTAAATGACACTATCATCAGGAAGATTAACTCCCAGTTGAATCAAGTGATTATTATACCCAGACATTTTGAGTATGTGTTCACTGACAGAACTATTCTCCTCCATCTTGCAGCTATAGAACTTATTGGAGACTTCATATCTCTCAATCCGGGCATTTGCTTGAAATATTAACTTCAACTCCTGGAACATCTCATATGCTCCATGACGTTCAAAACATCGTTGAAGGCCCGGTTCTAAGCCGTAAAGCATGGCACACTGAACTATAGAGTAGTCATCAGCTTTGCTCTGCCAGACGTTCTTAACGTCGTCAGTTGCATCAGCAGCAGGCCTGGCACCCAGCGGTGCTTCTAGGACGTAACTTTTCTTTGCAGCAATGAGGATAATCCTCAGGTTACGGACCCAGTCCGTGTAATTGCTACCATCATCTTTCAACTTTGCTTTCTCAAGGAACGCATTAAAATTCAACGGAACAACAACACGAGCCATCTATCTTCGAACAAACATAGACAAGCAAGATACTATCAGGTACTAAGTTCATGATAAATTTAAGTTCAATTAATCATATTACTTAAGAACTCCCACTTAGACAGACATCTCTCTACTCATCTAAGTGATCATGTGATCCAAATCAACCAAACCATGTCCGATCATCACGTGAGATGGAGTAGTTTCAATGGTGAACATCGCTATGTTGATCATATCTACTATATGATTCATGCTCGACCTTTCGGTCTCCGTGTTCCGAAGCCATATCTGTATATGCTAGGCTCGTCAAGTATAACCTGAGTATTCCGCGTGTGCAACTGTTTTGCACCCGTTGTATTTGAACGTAGAGCCTATCACACCCGATCATCACGTGGTGTCTCAGCACGAAGAACTTTCACAACGGTGCATACTCAGGGAGAACACTTCTTGAAAATTAGTGAGAGATCATCTTAAAATGCTACCGTCAATCAAACTAAGATAAGATTCATAAAGGATAAACATAACATGCAATCAATATAAGTGATATGATATGGTCATCATCATCTTGTGGTTGTGATCTCCATCTTCGAAGCACCGTCATGATCACCATATTCACCGGCGCGACACCTTGATCTCCATCGTAGCATCGTTTTCGTTACGCCATCTATTGCTTCTATGACTATCGCTTCCGCTTAGTGATAAAGTAAAGCAATTACAGGGCGTTTGCATTTCATCCAATAAAGCGACAACCATATGGCTCCTGCCAGTTGCCGATAACTTCGGTTACAAAACATGATCATCTCATACAATAAAATATAGCATCACGTCTTGACCATATCACATCACAACATGCCCTGCAAAAACAAGTTAGACGTCCTCTACTTTGTTGTTGCAAATTTTACGTGGCTGCTACGGGTTTAGCAAGAATCGTTCTTACCTACGCATCAAAAAACCACAACGATAGTTCGTCAAGTTGGTGCTATTTTAACCTTCACAAGGACCGGGCGTAGCCACACTCGATTCAGCTAAAGTGAGAGAGACAGACACCCGCCAGTCACCTTTAAGCACGAGTGCTCGTAACGGTGAAACCAGTCTCGCGTAAGCGTACGCGTAATGTCGGTCCGGGCCGCTTCATCTCACAATACTGCCGAACCAAAGTATGACATGCTGGTAAGCAGTATGACTTGTATCGCCCACAACTCACTTGTGTTCTACTCGTGCATATAACATCAACGCATAAAACCTAGGCTCGGATGCCACTGTTGGGGAACGTAGTAATTTCAAAAATTTCCTACGCACACGCAAGATCATGGTGATGATATAGCAACGCGAGGGGAGAGTGTTCGTCCACGTACCCTCGTAGACCGTAAGCGGAAGCGTTAGCACAATGCGGTTGATGTAGTCGTACGTCTTCACGATCCGACCGATCCAAGCACCGAACGTACGGGGCCTCCGAGTTCAGCACACGTTCAGCTCGATGACGATCTCCGGCCCTCCGATCCAGCAAAGGCTCCGGAGATGAGTTCCGTCAGCACGACGGCGTGGTGACGATGATGATGTTCTACCGGCCCAGGGCTTCGCCTAAACTCCGCGATGATATGACCGAGGTGGAATATGGTGGAAGGGGGCACCGCACACGGCTAAGGAACGATCCGTAGATCAACTTGTGTGTCTTTGGGGTGCCCCCCGCCCCCGTATATAAAGGAGCCAGGGGGGAGGAGGCGGCCGGCCTAGAGGGTGCGCCAAGGGGGGGAGTCCTACTCCCACCAGGAGTAGGACTCCCTCTTTCCAAGTAGGAGTAGGAGAAGGGGGGAAAGAGGAGGAAGAGGGGAAGGAAAGGGGGGGGCGCCGCCCCTCTTCCCATGTCCTATTCGGACTAGGAGGGGGAGGGGCGCGCGGCCCCTCCTGGCTCCTTCCCTCTTCTCCCTCATGGCCCATGTAGGGCCATTAACCCCCCGGGGGGTTCCGGTAACCTCCCGGTACTCCGATAAAATGCCGATTTCACCCGGAACTATTCCGATGTCCAAACATAGACTTCCAATATATCAATCTTTATGTCTCGACCATTCCGAGACTCCTCATCATGTCCATGGTCACATCCGGGACTCCGAACAAACTTCGGTACATCAAAACTTGTAAACTCAAAATAAATCTGTCATCAAAACGTTAAGCGTGCGGACCCTACGGGTTCGAGAACTATGTAGACATGACCTAAAACCATTCTTGGTCAATAACCAATAGCGGGACCTGGATGCCCATATTGGTTCCTACATATTCTACGAAGATCTTTATCAGTCAAACCGCATAACAACATACGTTGTTCCCTTTGTCATCGGTGTGTTACTTGCCCGAGATTTGATCGTCGGTATCCAATACCTAGTTCAATCTCGTTACCAGCAAGTCTCTTTACTCGTTCTGTAATACGTCATCTCATAACTAACTCATTAGTTATAATGCTTGCAAGGCTTAAGTGATGAGTATTACCGAGAGGGCCCAGAGATACCTCTCCGACAATCGGAGTGACAAAACCTAATCTCGAAATACGCCAACTCAACATGTACCTTCGGAGACACCTGTAGTACTCCTTTATAATCACCCAGTTACGTTGTGACGTTTGGTAGTACCCAAAGTGTTCCTCCGGTAAATGGGAGTTGCATAATTCACATAGTTACAGGAATATGTATAAGTCATGAAGAAAGCAGTAGTAGAATACTAAACGATCATGTGCTAAGCTAACGGGATGGGTCATGTCAATCACATCATTCTCCTAATGATGTGATCCCATTAATCAAATGACAACACATGTCTATGGTTAGGAAACATAACCATCTTTGATTAATGAGCTAGTCAAGTAGAGGCATACTAGTGACTATATGTTTGTCTATGTATTCACACATGTATCATGTTTCCGGTTAATACAATTCTAGCATGAATAATAAACATTTATCATGATATGAGGAAATAAATAATAACTTTATTATTGCCTCTAGGGCATATTTCCTTCACTGACCGGCGGAGCGTACCGTCTATCAAATGCGTCGTACAACCGGCTCGAGCCGAACCCATGGAACGCAGCCCGCCTCCGAAGATTCTATGCCTAGCGCCGGACTAAGAGTTCATCCCCTTCCCCCATCCAAACTTTTACATTGCAGCTGTCTTTTGTTTCTCTTTCTTCTCTCAACACTTTCTCTAAAAAGCCGTTAAAGGCCTACTTGCGCATTGTTCGCATTCACTTGATGTGCCATCCGCACTCATTATACCTGGGGGCTTCTTTACCAGAAGCTTAATTATAAGGGCTTCATGCCCAGCACATGTGTCAAGCTTCCACATGTACCTTTTATTCACCATTATATGCATCGATATGACTTAAATTTTGGCCAAGCTGGGTTGCCTGGCTCCTGTCCTTACCCCTACGTTCCCGATTGTTCGGCTAGGAGGTAAAGGGAGCACCTCTGCGATTGTTACTGCCGGGTCAGCCGGATGTGTACCTCAGACTGGGTGAAGCCTAAGGCTAGCGTTCTTAAGGGAATATTCGGTCGGTGACTTGAAAGATGATTTTTAACCTACTTATTTATCTGCCCCCAGATGTTTTTCTGCTTTTTTCGCAGTCCGGACATGCACTTTAGGGCATGCCTCCCACGGAAAGGAACCCTTAACGGAACTATTCTCCCTGGAAGATGTTTCTTACTAACCATGTAATATAACATAACTAGTTGGGCACTTGTCTAATAAAGCACTAATGACCCCTACGCCTGGTCTCCATGCATACCCCGGTTGTTTCTTAATCGAGAAGGTATTCGGACACACTCCGGACTCTAGGGTCCCGAGGTTGAAGCGAAAAGGTCGGCAAAGACAAACGATCTACAATCCGGCTAGAAGGCATTTCACATGTCATTTTAAAATACATTGTCAAATCTACTGACTGTATTCCTCCTCAATCCCGTCTAACAGACTGTCTAATTTACAGTCCCGTTGGGAAAACTTAGCGGCCAACTCTACTTGGCCGTATACTAAACTCACAGGGATATCCTTCCCATCATGCCCCACAGGTCCGACCTCGGCCATGTGGTTGGGATCCGCCTTCTTGTACCGCGTCTTCACCATGGCCCAAGCCTCCCTGGGACCTTGGCGGCAGGCCGAAATCTTCCATAAACAGAAGCGCTGCCGCACTCCCTGAAGCTTCTCCGCAAGCTCCCCAAGGCCCTCGGGTAGGGAGAGGGCTGGCCATAAAGCCTGGACGACGCCGCTCATTGCCTGCCGAACTCGTTCGAGGAGCTGCAACAGCTCGGGAAGTTGATCCCCCATTGATACGGGCATCTCCTCCGCAGGGCGACCTGTGAGTATACCTACAAGACATATTTTGTCAATTGACTTCCTCGCCGAACTCTTCTTTTCAAAGGAGTCCGCTCAAGCACTTACTATAGATGCCGCGACGAAGCCGCACAGTCTCCTTAACGGAGCCGGATAGCTCGGCCCGAACACCTTTCAGCTCTTCTCTGAGCTGGGCATGGGCATTCTGGAGCTTGTTCCTTTCCTACTGCACCCTATTCAGCACTCTCTCGTCGGCCTTCAGCTGGCGCAGTAGTTCTTGCCTATCCGGATCTTGTCCGGCAGCACCTGCAACGTCATTATTAGACTCCCGCGCACGCCGCACACCACTTATCTTTTTAAAATAATGTGTTACCAGGAGGGGTCTCTGTGCTTCCTCCTGCGGCAGCAAATGCGGCCTCGAGTTGGGCCTTGCACTCTTGCAGCTCCTGAGACAGTTGGGTATTCTTCTCCGTAAGATCCTGCATTTCAAATGATACTTAAATCAGTTAATATAACTACTTTAAGTCTCGGGGGCTACTGGCATATACAACTATTAAATTTTCTTACCCGTATGTCCTTTACATACTGCTCCGTGGCTCTGGTAAAGCCATCTTGAGCAGCACGGAGGTGTGCGTCCCCCGTGTTAAAGGCATTCAACGCCTCAGGGGAGAAGCACGCGTCACGAAATACTGTCCGACGGTGCCTGTGGTTCATAGCGCTCTCCACCTCAGACTTGGTGGCGGACAGTCTATCGGCATCCTCCGTTGGAGGAGTATCCGGCTCGCGCCTTGCGCTTGCCTCCCCCTCCAGACCAGGTGCTGGAGCCTGGCTGGTAGAGGTTGGATTGGCAACCTCTACGCCCGCAGTCCGGCGGGCGCTTTTTCTCCTACAAAAGTCATGAGCACTCAAACGCTTCCTAGGAACGTTGCTCCAAATAATTAACTGCAAGCTGTACCTTTGCGGTGATGTTTCAGTCCGCGCCGCGCTCCTCTTCCGCCTACTGGTCCGGACTGGCCTTTGTTGGTCAGCCGCCGCGGGCTCGGCTTCCTGCCTTGAAGGCGCTTCCTGCAAAACACCATCGTACGCGAAGGTCAAAAATGAGCAAGGAAGAGATAATGGTGTCGGGACTTCCGTCACAATCACCTGGGAAGCCGGATATAGTCCGGGGTAGTCAGCCGTAATGGCAACTAAAGCATTATCCATGCTAAGCTGGTGGAACACCCCATTGATTAGCTCCACCTTAATGTCCGGATCCTCTTCGGAGGCCGGATCCTGGGATCTCTCTGGATCCTCGGGTTGCGGAACTGGACTTGTCATGTCCTCCACAATCCGACGCAGTTCCTGCGTCGAAGACATAATATAAGAAGCTTAAACTTTGAAAGCATGGGTTGGGCCCTTAAAGTGTTCGCTTACCCAACGCCGAGGGTTATTCATGGAGAACCCATTCAATGGGTTCGTCTGAAGGAAGTCCTCCTTCCCCCCCTTGTACAGGCCAGACAGGATCTGCACGAGATCCTTGGCCGAATCCGGTCCTTTGCGGCCATGACGGGTGGCATCGTCTTCCCCGTTGAAATCCCACATGGGGTGGCCCCTGTATTGCAGTGGCTGCACCCCCCGCGTAATGCACGTTGCCATGACTCCAATCATGGTCAACCCGGAATGGGCCAGTAATCTTATTCGGCCCATCAGATAATGGACGCTCTTGTCTTCCTCCAGTTGGGGGCTCCGCGGGCGCCAACTAAGGCGTTTCTTCAGAGGAGCAGTACTGAACTCCGGGAGGCCGATCTGAACAGGGTCCGGCAGCGGAGCGTCTTCTATGTAAAACCATTCCGAAGGCCAGTCTTCGGACGCCTTCTTAGGGGTTCCGGATGGATATCCGGTCCCGGCAATGCGCCATATTTCGGCGACGCCCACTTGATATATGGACCCCTATGAGAACGGGGTACGAGGCAGAACAACCTCTTCCACAGTGCAAAATGGGGCTCGATGCCCAGGAATAGCTCACAAAGAGCTACGTAACCCGCGATATGCAGGATAGAGGCGGGCGTAAGGTGATGGAGCTGGAGTCCGTAGAACTCCAGGAGCCCGCGGAGGAACGGATGTATAGGAAATTCGAGTCCCCTTATCAGATAGGGGACGAAGCATACCCGCTCCCCTTTGTTGGGACTTGGGGTAGCCTCCGCTTGCTTCCCACCTTGGTAGGTGGCCAACCCGGCTCGAACCGGGACCATGAAGGCCGGAGGGAGATATCCCTTTGCTTGGAGCGTCACCAGCTCGTTGTGCGGGACAGAACATCTCCGCCAGTCTCCTGGCAGTGGGCTGGGAGCGCGAGAGGAGGAGCCGCGTCGACAGTCCATGATGGAATGGATTTTTCGGTCGGAGGCGCTCCGATGAGTACTCGCGGAAGGAAGATGGTGTAATTTGGATCTGGATTCTTGCCTCTCTTATAGGCAGATTATTTGCACAGCTAGGGCGTAAAATATAAAAGATACCCTGGCTTTTCGCATTCGTGCGACGCATGGAAGATGGCCATTATTGGGCGTGGAAGCCAAGAAGCGCAACATTGATAAGAAAGCCGGACACTGTCCGGCAAACGCATGGAATTTGGAGGAGAACCCGCCTTGCAACGCCGAAGACTATATACGTGCTGGACTTATCATCATTGAAGCCTGGTTCGGGGGCTATTGAGGGAGTCCTGGACTAGGGGGTGTCCGGACAGCCGGACTATCATCATCCGCCGGACTCCAAGACTACGAAGATACAAGATTGAAGACTCCGTCCCGTGTCCGGATGGGACTTTCCTTGGCGTGGAAGGCAAGCTTGGCGATATGGATATGTATATCTCCTACCATTGTAACCGACTCTGTGTAACCCTAGCCCTCTCCGGTGTCTATATAAACCGGAAGGCTTTAGTCCGTAGGACACAACAACCATTACAACAATCATACCATAGGATAGCTTCTAGGGTTTAGCCTCCTTGCTCTCGTGGTAGATCCACTCTTGTACTACCCATATCATCAATATCAATCAAGCAGGAGTAGGGTTTTACCTCCATCGAGAGGGCCCGAACCTGGGTAAAAACATCGTGTCCCTTGTCTCCTGTTACCATCCCCCTAGACACACAGTTCGGGACCCCCTACCCAAGATCCACCGGTTTTGACACCGACAATAGGCATGTACAAAAGCCTCAAAGGGCATCAGACTCTTTGTGATGTGCTTAAAAAGCAGATCCTCAACAGAAACCCTAGGAAAGAGGGTATTGCCTTTGAGAGGAAACTCAATGCTGACGGAACATATTGGAAGCCTGAGCAGTACCCCAAAAACTCATGGGTTGCTGCAAAGGGACCTCCAGTTGATCCATCCAACTTATCTGGCTTTACATGTGAATCTCCTCATTCTTCTGATGAGTCATTTGACTCCAACTATAAACTATTCAAAAATCAGAATGGTGAAGTATTTGCTAGATATGTTGGCACTAACTGCAGGAACGGTTCCCCTATGAAGAAAATCTGGGTTCCCAAAAGTTGCCTTGAAAGTCTTCAGGTGAATGTCCTCATGACACCACCTGCGAAGAATAGGAACTCCAGATTAAATTATTCATATGAACCAAATTCTTCATATGGAACCAAGTCCTCATACAGACAGAATTCCTCACGTGGATCAAATTCCGCAAAAGGATCAAAGTCCTCATATGATCATCATCATGCTAACCCTTCCGTTTTGTAGGGTAGAGCTAAGGGCTATGAATATGAGCATTATTCTTCAAATCATTATGTTCATAAGTCCTCGAAGAATTTCTCTGCTTATTCATATGCTTACCCTAACCCCTCTTATGTGAAACGAAGTGGAGTGGCTTCTATGCCACCTTTCTCATATGGTGCTCGCAGAGTGATGAATTCTTTGCCACCCCTTTAGACGTGGGTGGTGAAGAAAAAGAACTAATCTCTTATGCAGGGTCAGGTCTCCAGATGTGCTCAAAACGTCTGAAGAATTTGCTAGAGACCAGAACAGTGCCTAATAGGACGCAGGATAATCATGATGAAATGAACTTTCATTTCACACGTCCTTATACTATTTATCTGTTCTATTGCTCGAAGAAATTGATCTGATGATATTGATGTCATATTCTTCACTGATGAAGTATATGAGTTCGTAAGTTGCACTAATTCATCTGCAGGATGAACAACCCAAAGCCAATGAGTGGGTCCTCGATAGTGGATGTACGAATCACATGACTAGTGACAAGAATCTATTGATGGTTGCTCCGTTATCACTGTCACATCTGAAGCATATCATCTTCGCTAATAAAGGCAAGAGTTAGGTATTGGGTCTTGGTAAGGTTGCGATCTCAAAGGATATACACATGGACAAAGTCATGCTTGTCGAATCCTTAGGATACAACCTCATGTCTGTCTCAATGCTTTGTAATCTTGATATGGTTGTTGTCTTTGGAAAATATCGTTGTGCTGTGATCATGGAAGTTGACAATTCCAAAGTCTTCGGAGGCTTTAGGAGAGGAGACTTGTACATTGTTGATTTCTCTACAGGACCTCAACCGGCCGTATGTCTACTTGCAAAAGCTTCAGAAGGCTGGCTATGGCATCAACGACTTGGTATTGCTGGCATGAGGAATTTGCACACGCTTGCGAAGAAGAAGCATGTCATTGGCATTGAGAATGTCAAATTCCTCAAGGATCACTTATGCGGAGCCTGTGAAGCTGGAAAGATGACCAAGGCCAAGCTTCCAGCAAAGACTATCATGACTACCACTCGACCATTTGAATTGCTTCACATGGATCTCTTCGGTCCTAATCATTATTCTGCTATTTCAAATGATGCATCTCTATATGGCTTTGTTATTGTTGATGATTATTCTCGTTACACATGGGTGCACATTGTCACTTACAAACATGAGGTGCAGGAAGTCTTCAAATGATTTTCCTCGAGGGCTTCAACCAACTTTGGTGTGAAGATCAAGCACATCAGGAGTGACAATGGGACTGAGTTCAAGAATTCCGGTCTTGATGACTATCTTGATGAACTTGGTATTAGTCATGAGTTATCTGCTCCTTATACTCTTCAGAAGAATGGCGTCGTGGAGCGCAAGAACAGAACTCTTGCTGAGATGGCTTGCACTATGCTTGATGAATACAAGACGCCTCATTGTTTCTGGATTGACGCAATTGATACTGCATGCCACATCATCAACAGAGTATATCTTCACAAATTCTTCAAGAAAACTGCCTATAAACTCCTCACTGACAAGAAACCCAACGTGAGTTACTTCAAAGTCTTCGGTGCTAAATGTTGGATAAGAGATCCTCATCACACTTCTAAATTTGCACTGAAAGCACATGAGGGTTTTATGCTTGGTTACGAAAAGGACTCGCACACCTACAAAGTCTTCAACAATGTTCTTCATAAGGTTGTTGAAACTGTAGATGTGCGGCTCGATGAAACTAATGGCTCGCAAAGAGAGCACCTACCTTCTGTGATAGATGAACCAGAACCTGAGGAATCCATCAAGTTCAAAGCTACTGAGGATGTCATTCCCACTGAAGATTCTGCTAAAGAATTTATTCCATATCGTGATGAACGTCGAGCTCGCGCACCTGAAGAAAATGGTGCTGAGGAAAATGCTCTTGAAGAAAATGCAGATCAACTTCCTCGAAGACAACCCGCTCATCCTCGCATTGCAAACAAAGTGCAAATTGAGACGATCATCAATGACATTGAAGCACCAGGTCCTCTCACACGCTCAAAAGCTTCACATTTGTCTAACTTTTGTGGGCACTTTCCTTTTTTCTCTATCACAGAGCCCACTAAGGTGGATGAAGCATTTCTGGAGCCTGAGTGGATTCAAGCTATGCAAGAAGAATTACATCAGTTCGAGCTCAACAACGTCTGGGAATTGGTCAAACGTCCAGATCCTCCCAAGCACAACATTATTGGCACAAAGTGGATCTACCGCAACAAGCAAGATGAAAATGGCCTTGTGGTGAGGAATAAGGCACGGCTTGTAGCTCAAGGCTACACACAGGTTGAAGGAATTGACTTCGATGAAACTTTTGCACCTGTTGCTAGACTTGAGGCTATTAGCATATTACTTGCTTATGCTAACCATCATGATATTATCTTACAACAAATGGATGCGAAAAGTGCATTCCTCAATGGTAAGCTTGAGGAAGAAGTATATGTTGCTCAACCCCCAAGTTTTGAAGATCCAAAGAATCCTGACAATGTCTTCAGACTCAACAAGGCCCTGTATGGCCTCAAGCAAGCCCCTCGGGCATGGTATGATACTTTGAAGGAATTCCTCATGAAGAAAGGCTTCAAACCCGGTTCACTCGACCCAACTCTTTTCACTAAGTCTTATGACGATGAATTGTTTGTGTGCCAAATATATGTTGATGATATCATTTTTTGTTGTACTGACCAACGATATAGTGATGAATTTGCCTATATGATGAGTGAAGAATATCAAATGTCTATGATGGGAGAATTGAAATTCTTTTTAGGTCTTCAAATTCGTCAACAGCGCAATGGGATATTCATATCTCAGGAGAAATACCTCAAGGACGTATTGAGGAAATTCAGCATGCAAGATTGCAAAGGGGTCAAAATTCCAATGCCCACAAATTGCCATCTATGCACTGATGAAAATGGTTAGGACTTTGATCAAAATGTATACCGCTCCATGATTGGCTCTTTATTGTACCTATGTGCATCTAGGCCATATATTATGCTTAGTGTTTGCATGTGTGCCCGATTTCAAGCTACACCGAAGGAATCACACCATAAGGCTGTGAAGCATATTCTTCGATACCTAGCTCACACACCAACACTTGGATTATGGTATCCCAAGGGCTCTTCGTTCGATCTCATTGGATATTCAGACTCTGACTATGCTGGCGATCGCGTGGACCGCAAGTCAACATCAGGCACATGTCATTTCCTCGGACGATCTTTGGTCTGTTGGTCCTTGAAGAAACAGAATTGCGTATCACTCTCCACTGCAGAAGTTGAATACATTGCTGCAGGATCGTGTTGTGCTCAACTACTATGGATGAAGCAAACACTCAAGGACTATGGCGTCAACATGAAGAATGTGCCTCTCTACTGCGACAATGAGAGTGCTATCAAGATTGCTCATAACCCAATTCAGCACTCGAAGACCAAGCACATCCAGATTCGTCATCATTTTCTTCATGATCATGTGTTGAAGGGCGATATCTCCATCGACCACGTTAGCACTGAAGATCAGCTGACCGATATCTTCACTAAGCCCTTGGATGAGAAGATATTTAGCAAGTTGCGGTGTGAGATAAATTTCCTAGAATCTTTGAATGTTCTCTGAAATGGACACACATCCTAACACTTATGTTGACTTGATGACTTAGATGTGCAACACACGAAGTAATGTTTTTCTTAAATCAATGAAGACTAACCCTCTAAGTGTGAAGAAATTAATGAAGAAATTGATTCTCAGAGCCCTATGACAATTGTACGCGATGTCTGAAATCAGCTTTCTTATACGGTAGGTTACGCCACCACCCAAACTTGGAAATCTTCAATTTGAGTTTTTCTTCGTTTTTGAAATTCCTCAGTTTTTCAAATTCTTCAACTTTGCTTTGTCTTCACCCTTTCAGGTGTTGTTCTTCATTTGTATGTATATATATGAGTTTTATGTCCTCTACAACATTCACTTATTGCTATTTCTTCAAGTTGATTTCTTCTGCTAAGTGAATGTGGTCGGACCCTTCCCCCTCTATGCTATACTCAACCCAGTCTATTAACAAATTCTTCATGTGCATTCTATTTGAAACTCGTTCAAAATCTTCACTGTGTCCTTGATAGCTGAAGAAATTGTGAATGGAACTTTTAACTTTTCTAATCTCAATTTTCGGCTTTGCCGCTCAAACTGTTCCGCTTCTCACGACAATACTTATCTATTCACCCACGATCGTCACCTCTCAGTATGTGGGTGACACATGTCAAGCAAATGAGAAGGGCCAGGGGCACGTTCGTCCGATTTCCTCGGGCGTACAGTTTTTCACACACTCTATAAAAACCCCTGCCTCTTCCTCACTTCACTTTCACCTAGCTCGCTCTCACTCCCGCTCGAGCTCCTAAAACCCTAGCGCCGCCGCTACTTCATCATCGCCGGTGAGGAAGAGCTTCACTGCCTCGACCTCGTCATCGTCATACTCGCGCCAGTTGCGGATTTCTTCACTTCGCCGCCGCCGTAGCTGTCTTCCTCTACCGAGTTAGGGTGTGGAAGATCTGAACTGACGAACTTCACATCTACACTTCCCAGTTCATCATTTTCTTATGGGTAATTCAAAGTTACTTTTACTGCCCTCTTTGATTCTTATGTTTTCGTGAAAATCTTCAAAGGTGTTTATTCTTCAAATCTTCACACACATGAACACCTCACATGTCATCTTCTCTTGATTCGTTTCTCTAAGCAATGGTTTTCTTCAAGATTCCTCAATTGTGTGGATTTTCAATCTACACAACTCTGGAACCTAAGACAAAGAACGCTTAGTGAAATTCCTCAAGACTCATCTGGTCAAATTCCTCAAACCTATTCTTTTTGAAAAACCTTCTGAGAACGCATATGTCCTCTCCAAATTCCTCGCAACTATACACTGTTCACAGGTACAAATGTCTGCTGCTGAATAACTAGGTTCACATTAACTTAACTCATTTGCAGCGTTCCTCGAAGAAAAGTTGCACACCTCTTCAGAAATCTCAGTTGTTCATATTCCTCAGCTGAAGAAAATGGATGATAAGAAGCCACAAAAGGGAGGAAAGAGGCATGAGGTCAATACTGCGTTTGAAATCCCTGAGGACATTTATGCTGGATACTGCACTCCTGATGAGGCCAAGTTTCGCATGGAGGACAAGAATCAGCGCAAGGTGCGCATACAATGGATAGAGAGGAGATGGGCATGAGAATGGAGGGAGTACAGGTATGTTAATCCCAAGTATATGAAGAAATTCGCGCTCAACCCTCCATGCTCAAGACCTCCATTCACACCAGGCCAAGTGGCAGATCCCACCAGCCTCAAGCGTGGTGCGGACTATGCTAATGAATGGGCAAAGAGCCAGGCCAAAGTGGCCAAGCAAGCAAAGGAAGCAGTGAAGAAATTCAACACAGACTCTGCTGCTGCTGCTGCCTCTGCTGAGGCCTCTGCTAGTCAGCCAAAGAAGGCGATGCATAAGAAGCTTGCGCATAAGTCAAGCACTTCTCCTTCAATGCCATCACGGCCAAGCTCCTCTGCAAAGCCCTTAAGGCCAGATTCTTTAAGGCCCTCACGGCCAATTCCTCATTCTGCTCCTTCAAAGTCCTCAGCTCCTCCAAAAAGTCTTCAGATGCTCCGACCAAATCCTCGGCACCTGTGCATCTCACCACGTGCCAAAGGACAACAGGCTTCTCAATTGCCTCAGGAGCATCTGCAAGCTCCTCAGCCGCACGAAATTCCTCAGCTGGCCCCTCTCTGCTGAAGAAAAAGGCCACTACTAGACGACGCCTTCGACCAAGTCCTCACAAGAAGCAGGTCGCCTTCCAAGTTCCCTCTGATGACGATGAGGCTGATGATGAAGAACTTGCCGAAATCATCAGAGACAGGCAAGCCAGGGCCGCTAGAGCCAAAGGCAGCAATGTGCCACTGATGTTGGATCCAAAGTTGATCCTCGATTACAATGACCTATGGCACAAGGATCCTAACACGCCTTTTCCAGAGATCAACCTCACTCCTGGTCAGAGTCATGTTCTGAATGCCTTCATTGAGGAAGAAAAGTGGAAAATTGAACAAGGCAGAAGTCTGAAGAAAGCACAGTACAAGAAACAACGCTACCTCAAGGACAATGTCCTCACTCTTACCCCTGATCAGTTCATTGCCTTGCAAGCTGAAATCAAGCAATTGAGTGATGAATTCGATCGCTACTATGATGATTGGAAGGGCGCCAAGGTTCGGTTCGTCAATCTAATGAAGAAATTCACTTCAAGTGCTGCTCCACCTGTGCACATTGAAGTTACTCAGGCTGAAGCATCTGCTCAGCCTACTGAAGAACATGCCAGCACCACTGATGACAATCAGGTTGCTGAAGAAACTGAGAGTACCAGGGCTGATGATTGCATTCCAGCCGCTGAAGATATTGCCAGGGCATCCACTAGTGGTGGGCCTGAAGAAAGTGAAGAAGTCAGGGCAACTACATCAGTTGCGCCTGAAGAAAATGATCCAAAGTCCTCTGCACCTCCTGCGCCTACACCAACTCCGATCCTTCCATCTGCATCAGATGCGAAGAAGACTAAGGCTGCATAGCGTGCAGCTGTGAAAAAAAGGAAAGCATCAACTTCATCAAATTCTTCAGCTCCGAAGAAGATGAAGCCTCTGAATAGTTCAATTGACAACCCAATTGATGTCGTTCCAGTCTCTTTCATGCCACCAAAGGACCTTGTTCCTTTTGGTGAGGATTATGTGATTCCCAATGAATCTCATGAAGAAACTCCTTCTGCTGCTTCTACAGAGCAGTTGGACGAAGAAATTGAAGTGGATGCAATCCCTTCAACCCCAGTCATTTCCTCACCTATGCCTCAGTTCACTGCTGAAGAGGCAGGTGTCGAAGAAATGGAAGATGAGGATGTGGACATTGGCTGTACCACTCCTGTGCTCAATGACGACTTTTGGGAAAGTCAGCACCCCAACTCTCCAATGTTCACTCCACTCCAAGCAATTCCTCAGTCCCCGGCTGCTGCTGAAGTGCAAATGGGATCTGAAGAACCTCATGCAACCCCAAGTGTTCATGAAGAAATTCTAGCCACTAGTGCTGAAGAAACTGCCAATGAAGAATTGAAGACCCAGGCTGAAGCTGCAGAAGAGCCTAAAATTCCTCAGCCTGAGGATCCTGAGATTGCGATTCCGGAGGTGGTGATGCAATTGACTAACACTCCTCAACCCAAGCCAAAGGATCCCTTCTCAAAGAAGCAAAAATTCAAGGCTGGTGATTTCTCCGGCGAGCATGTGTTCTTCACTGAATTCAACCCATATGACAATGCTCGTCTTAGAAGGAAGCGTTTCTGGACTGCCAGCCAGGCCAACTTCTATTCCTTGCTGCTTTTCAACAAGGACAAAGTCTTCGGCCACGAGCACATTCCTCACGTGGACATGGAATCAATGCCTTGCTTTTCTCAAGTCCTCTGTATGCTTCATGATGCAGGCTTGCTCAACTTTTGTTCAGACATAGTTGATTGGAATGAAGAGCTTATTCTTCAGTTCTACGCAATGCTGCATATCTTAGGTGATGCTGCTGACGTCAACTCTTGGGTGTTGGACTGGATGACTGAAAACACTCATTACAAGGCCCCAGCCTCTGAATTGCTTCGTGCCCTACCAATCAGTCCTCCACCTGACGGTGCTCGTTGTCTGTATGATGAGCCTGAACTCACTGCTCACTATATGCAAGTGCTCATGAAGCCTCTGAAGCCTGGTCAAGTCCCAAGTACCAAATTCCTCGTGAAGGAATTGCTCTATGTCCCACGAACCATGTACCGCATTCTAACGGAGACCATGACTCCTACCAAAGGCCATGACTCATCAGTTGAAGAAATTATTGGGATGATGAAGAATATGCTATTCAACATAATGCATGGCATTCCCATAAACTATCATGATTTCTTCATGAGGACTCTGGCGAATGTTGCACTTGCACCATTTGAGCTGAAGCCTTACGCACCGTGGATCATGAGATTCCTCAGAACAAGGTCTTCACTCAACTACAAGGCTGATTTTCAGAATCATCTCAGCTACTTGCCCCTGATTGAAGTCCTCAAGTGGACATTTTCCTCATCTGATGAGAAGGGCAAGTCACCAGCCGTTATCAATGAGGGCATTCGTCCATTGGATGGTCAGTTCCGCAAAGCTGCATCTTATTCCACCAATGATGACTCTACCACTCATGACTCTGCTGCCAATGCTACCAAGTCAAGTCCTCAAGCTACTGCTCCTCGTGTGATGACTGACCGTGAATTGCTTCTAAGTCTTCACCAGAAGGTGGATCGAAACCACAAATGGGTTAAGAGTCAGTTTGGCTCTATTCTTCACAACATGACTTCCACACATAATGTAGTGAAGAAAAACCATTACTACCTCCATGAAGTGTTTGATCACACCTGGGATATTCTGTCACATTTATATGGTGAAGAAGATCTGAAGCAAATGGGCTTCAAGGAAGACTTTGACTGGTCTGCTCCTCCACCGAAGATATTCAAGAAGGTCAAGGTTCCTTCCTTGGTGGCCAGTTCATATTCTTAATCGCGCGCCACGGACGACTATGAAGACTTGGACGACGCTGTAGCAGGCCCTACGCTGGCGCTCCTCCATCATCATGATATTCTTCAGGGGCGTTAGTCCTCAGTTTCAACCCTTTTGGTCATTCGATGACAAAGGGGGAGAAATTTGAGTTAGTCTTCAAGTGGGTCTATCTTATATGGGAGTTTTTTTTGCTAAGTTACAACTCTCGTTCTTCTGATGACTTTGCTGGATCGAGTTGTAATCTTAAACTCTATGGTGGCCTAATACTTTTGATGTGTTCTTCTGCATGCTTATTCCTCATTAATGTCAATGCATGCATGCTGAATTACATCAGTCACCATATTTCATCATGCATTTCAAATTCTTCATATTATATGTCAAATGCATGTATGAATTACAAGATATAGGGGGAGATCTCCATGATTATACTCTTCAAGTGTGCATTGCTCCAAAAGCAAATTCCTCACTATGCACATCTTCAGGGGGAGTTCTTCTATATCTTGCAATCAAATTCCTCAATATCAGTATTTACACTTCATATGTTTATCCCCGTTGAAAACTTAACCTATATTGTCATCAATCACCAAAAAGGCGGAGATTGTAAGTGCATCCAGTGCCCCTTAGTGATTTTGGTGTATTGAAGACTTATAGGTTAAGGGACTAATGCGTTTGTGAGTGTACACAGGTCTATATGTCTATGAGGAGTTTGATATTTACAGAGAAAGTCGACCCCTAAAAATGAAGTTCTTCAACTGAAGACTTTGGATTTCTGAAGACTTTCTGAAGACTTTGAAAGTGAAGAAATTGGTGTGACCTTGAAGACTTGGTATTCATTCGAGGAACATGAAGCGTGAAGACTTTTGTTTTCGTAGTTTCATTTTCTCTTTCTTGAGTCATAGGAAACACCTTACTGTTAAAGGGGGTCAAGGAAATACTAAGAAAAATTTTCCATGTGATGCTCAACTCTAAATCCTACACCTACCAATCCCTTCGAGTGAAGCCATTGGAAATCTCGTACAGTTCAATCATATTCTTCAGTGACAGATACGAAGTTCTTCTGGTCTCTGAGGAATTTTTTCTGACTGAGGAGTTATGAATTCGCCAGTGCAAATTGCCTACACAGTGAGGAACATGATAGCCCTGAGGAATTTGAGAGTTAAATATTCCGACCGTTGCTGTGCTATGCGCTAGCTGTCCCAAAATATCTACCCACCTAACGGTCATATCAGACAAGGGCATTTATTTCTTATCATGTCGGGCTGCTGCCTAGGCTATAAATAGCCGCCCCCTTCAACCACTAGCTGGTTGGCTGCTCCGAGAGAAACTGACACTTGTCAATTGAGAGCATCCCATCCTCCGAGGACTTTGAGCGAAAATCATCAAGTGAGGAAAACCCAAACCCAACACCTACAAACCCAAAGTGATTGAGCATAACTAAAGAGATTGATCCTGCATGGATCCGATGCTTGTTTCCTTTGAAGACTGTGCTTCTTCCAGACGGTTAGGCGTCAAGGTCTAGAGCATCCAAGAGGAATTGTGCATCGCCGAGTGACCAAGTTTGTGAAAGTTCGGAAGTCACCTGAAGACTTACCACGAGTGATTGGGCGAGGTCTGTGTGACCTTAGCTCAAGGAGAATATGGTGAGGACTGTGTGTCCGGGACTGGGTGTCGTCGAGTTTAAATACTCAACCGCTCCAACCAGACATACAACTGAGACAGCAGTTGGAACTGGTCTACCAAACCATTGTCTTCACCAAGCCTATGGGTTCTATTTCCTCAACTCTTTCATTTCCTCATTTCTGTTGTTGTGTGCTTTTTCATATCTGTTTGAAGACTTTGACTGAAGACTTTCTCAATTTCCTCAGTTCGATTTCTTCAGTCTGTCCATCTTCTTTCTTGTGTTATCCTGTGTTTAAGCTTTCTGTACTCTGTGCTTGTCTTCATTTCATCATGATGACTATGCTTGTGTTCTATTATGTTTACTTCTGATTACGTATTCCGCTGCAAGTAGTTCTTCGCTGAGGAATTTCCTCACCAACAAATTCCCCAATGAAGAATTCATAAAAATCGCCTATTCACCCCCTCCCTCTAGTCGATATAATGCACTTTCAGGCTTCCTCCTTTAAGGGGTCCAACCATGTCGAGCCCCCAGACCGCAAAGGGCCAAGTTATGGGGATTGTTTGGAGAGCGGTAGGTGGCATATGGCTTTGATTTGGAAAAAGCTGGTAACCGACGCAATGTTGGACAAGGTCCTGTGCATCTGCTCGGGCTGTCGGCCAGTAGAAGCCTGTACGGATGGCCTTTCTTACAAGGGCCCGAGCTGCAGCGTGGTGGCCGCTGGATCTAGCATGAATTTCGGCCAGTAGCTGTCGTCCTTCCTCTTCGGAGATGCACCTTTGGAGCACTCTGGTCACGCTTTTCTTATAGAGCTCTCCCTCATGGACCTTGTAGGCTTTAGAGCGCCGCACAATGCAACGTGCCTCATTTTGGTCCTCAGGGAGTTCTTGCCTATTTAGGTAGGCTAAGAAGGGTTTTGTCCATGGGGCGATGACAGCCATAATCACGTGGGCCGAAGGTGTTATTTCGATGGCGGAGCCTCCGATTACGTCAGAGTGTTTGGGATCTGGGGTTGTGTTCAGATCCGGACTGGTATTGCCGGTCTCCCCTTCCCATACCACGGATGGCTTGAACAACCTTTCCAAGAAGATATTAGGTGGGACCGGGTCGCGCTTAGCGCCGATGCGGGCAAGGATGTCTGCCGCTTGATTGTTTTCTCGGACCACATTGTGGAATTCGAGCCCCTCGAACCAAGCTGACTTTTTGAGGACGGAATTATGGTAAGCCGCCATTTTTGGGTCCTTAACGTCAAAGTCTCCATTTATTTGAGATATTGCGAGGTTCAAATACCCATGCACTTCTAGGCATTGAATGCCCATGGAGACTGCCATCCGAAGACCATGCAATAGAGTCTCATATTCGGCTGCATTTTTGGAGTCTGTGTATAATATTTAGAGTACGTATTGGACTGTATCTCTGGTGGGGGATGTCAGGACAACGCCTGCCCCCAGACCATCCAGCATCTTAGAGCCGTCAAAGTGCATGATCCAATTGGAGTACGCGCCGTACTCTTTAGGGAGTTTGGCTTCTGTCCATTCGGCGACGAAGTAAGCCAGTACTTGCGACTTGATGGCTCGCCGTGGTTTATATATTATGTCGAACGGGAGGAGCTCGATAGCTCATTTAGCAATCCAGCCCGTGGCATCGCGGTTGTTTATTATATCGTTGAGTGGTACTTCAGAGACCACCGTGATTGAACACTCTTGAAAGTAGTGTCGTAGTTTCCGGGATGCCATGAAGATCGCGTATGCTATCTTTTGATAATGTGGGTACCGTGACTTGCATGGAGTGAGGACAGTAGAACGTAGTATACCGGCTTTTGAAGCGGGAACTTATGTCCGTCCGTCTCTCGTTCGACGACGAGCACCGCGCTTACAACCTGGTGTGTTGCAGCTATATGTAACAGCATGGGTTCACCGATATTTGGCGCGGCCAGGATCGGATTACTGGCCAAGAGGGCCTTTATTTCTTCCAATCTAGCCGTGGCCGCATCCATCCACTCGAAGTGTTCGGTGCGTCGAAGAAGGCAATAAAGAGGCAGTACCTTTTCTCCCAATCGGGAGATAAAGCGGCTTAGGGTAGCCATGCATCCAGTTAATTTCTGGATTTGCTTGAGGTCTGTTGGGGTAGCCAACCGTGACAGAGCTTGGATTTTAGCCGGGTTTGCTTCAATTCCTCTATTGGAAACGATGAAGCCCAGCAGCTTTCCAGCAGGCACGCCGAAAACGCATTTTTCCGGATTGAGCTTGATGTCATATGTTCGGAGATTGTCGAATGTAAGCCTCAAGTCATCTATTAAAGATTCGACATGTCTGGTTTTCATGACCACGTCGTCTACGTATGCCTCCACTGTTTTGCCGATTTGTCTTTCCAGGCATGTCTGAATCATGCGTTGATAGGTTGCGCTGGCATTTTTGAGCCCGAAAGGCATGGTGTTAAAACAGAAGGGGCCGTATGGTGTGATGAATGTCGTTGCGGCTTGATCAGACTCCGCCATCTTGATTTGATGGTATCCGGAGTATGCGTCGAGGAAGCACAATGAGTCGTATCTTGCGGTAGCGTCGATGATTTGATCGATGCGGGGGAGGGGGAAGGGATCCTTGGGGCAAGCCTTATTGAGGTCCTTCAAATCGACACATAGGCGCCAAGATTTGTCCTTCTTTGGTACCATCACTAGGTTTGATAGCCAGTCCAGATGTTTTATTTCTCTGATGAATCCGGCCTTGAGTAACTTGGCTAGCTCTTCTCCCATGGCATGTTGCTTAGGTTCTGAAAAGCGCCGAAGAGTCTGCTTGACCAGCTTGTATCCCTTTAGTATGTTTAGGCTATGTTCGGCCAACCTGCGTGGGATACCTGGCATGTCTGAAGGATGCTAGGTGAAGATGTCCCAATTCTCACACAAGAACTCTCGAAGTGCAGCGTCTATTGTGGGGTTCAGTTGTGCCCTAATGGATGCTGTTTTTGTAGGGTCCGTTGGGTGGACCTAGAATTTGACTATTTTGTCCGCTGGTTTGAAAGAGGTGGACTTGGGTTGTTTGTCGAGTATCACGTCGTCCCTGTCCACTATGGAGCGCAGCGCATTTAGTTCTTCGGATGCGAGGGCTTCGGATAATGCCTCAAGGGCCAGTGCGGCGGTTTTATTTTCGGCGCGGAGTGCTACGTCCGAATCACTAGCTAGAGTGATGATTCCATTGGGCCCGGGCATCATGAGCTTCATGTACCCATAATGGGGTATAGCTTGGAAGCTCGTGAATGCATCCCGCCCTAAAAGAGCGTGGTATCCGCTACTGAACGGGGCCACTTGGAATGTGATTTGTTTGGACCTATAATTCTCCAGCGTGCCGAATACCACATCTAGTGTGATTTTTCCCGCACATCGTGCCTCCCGACTAGGGATGATTCCTTTGAAGGTCGTGCTGCTTTGCTCAATGCGTCTCTTGTCTATTTCCATTTTGTTAAGAGTTTCCTCGTAGATGAGGTTTAATCCGCTGTCACCGTCCATGAGCACTTTAGTAAGTCGGAAGCCGTCCACAATTATTAAGGACCAAAGCGGCTGGTGCTCGGACTGTTCGGAATTGTGGTTCATCACTGGCATTGAAGGTTATGGCTGTGTCGTTACATGGATTTATTGCTGCAACGTGGCAGACTTCAGCGAGGCTGCGGAGCGCTCGCTTGCGCCTATTATCTGAGGCAAAAGTCTTGAAGACTGTCGATACTGTATTGTTATTTTCGGCGGGATGATGCTCTACGGTATTGTTGATGAGGAGATCCTTGCCGCTCTTGGCCACCTGCCAGAGTATCCAACATGCCCTAAGGCTGTGTGTTGGTATGGTATCCAGTGTGCTGTGGATTTTGCATGGCCCATTAAGCCATCCCTCCAATACGGTTCCACGCCCTATAGTGGGCTTTGGTTTCTTTGCAATTGGATTCGGTGACTTGCGGGAGTGCACCCTTTTAGTTCGGGTGAGGGGTTTAGTAAGAGCCGGAGGATCCCAGAATTTTGTTTGGGTTTTCTTGGCGCTTTCCATCGCATAGTACTTCTGTACTATGGCCGCCAAGTCAGCGAAGTGTGCTATGTCATGGCGAATTATGGCGTTGAGGATTCCCCTGTCCGTGCAATTTTTGCAAAAGAATGAAATTGCGTCTTCCTCGCGACAGTCCTTGACCTTGCTCTTTACAAGGAGGAATCTGGCCCAGAAGTGGTGTACTGTCCCTTGGGGCTCTTGTATAATGTGGGAAAGATCACTTGTATCTGGGTGGGGTGGGTACATTTGAGTCCAAACCCTGACCCGATCTGAGACCCAGGGGCAGAGGAGCTTCCGAGCTTGGCAGTTCGGGCTCCGGGATGTTGCCCAATTTTTCTGGCCTGCTGTCCGATTCTAGGTTCAGAGCTTGGGCCATGTCCTCCCGTAGATGGGTATCCGGTTCGGAGAGCTCGGGAATCCGGACATAGTTTGTCCTCAAAATAGAGGAAGAATCGTTGCATTGCTCCTCCACCACTGCTATCTGATGGGTGATCGGCGGAGAGTTAATCTCCCTTTGGTCCGGTTTAAGCCCGATCCGATCGTAGTACGTAGCGACTCCCAGGGTGGCGATGCGATCCAAGAGCTCGTTCAGGAAGGAGAGCTCCATTGATTTCATCTGCTCGGTGAATTCCGAGCTGACATGGAGGCTGTTTTGATGACCTGAGAGGTCATCATCCGCACGGTGGTCAAATGGGCGGCCATGACAAAGCCGCCTAGTAGGAGAATTTGTCCTATAGCCAGGGCTCCCCCAGAGGTGATGTTGTCCTTGACAACAAGGCGAGCCATCAAGCCTTACCGCGATGGCACAGTGGAACTCTCAATGAAAGCACCAATGTCGGTGTCAAAACCGGCGGATCTCGGGTAGGGGGTCCCGAACTGTGCGTCTAAGGCTAATGGTAACAAAAGGCGGGGGACACAATGTTTACCCTGGTTCGGGCCCTCTCGATGGAGGTAATACCCTACTTCCTGCTTGATTGATCTTGATGATATGAGTATCACAAGAGTTGATCTACCACGAGATCGTAGAGGCTAAACCCTAGAAGCTAGCCTATGATTATGATTGTTGTCGCCCTACGGACCAAACCCTCCGGTTTATATAGACATCGGAGGGGGCTAGGGTTACATAGAGTCGGTTAAAGAGAAGGAGATCTACACATCTGAATTTCCAAGCTTGCCTTCCATGCAAAGGAGAGTCCCACCCGGACATGGGACGAAGTCTTCAATCTTGTATCTTCATAGTCCAACAATCCGGCCAAAGTATATAGTCCGGCTGTCCGAGGACCACCTAATCCAGGACTCCCTCACTCGTGGTCATGATGTTCTTCACGGGGTGGCTTCCTCCGACTTGTATTCCTGCTTGGCAAGCGTTGCAAAGTCTATCCTTATCAAATATGACATCTTTAACACCAAGGATATAATCACCTTTAATAAGCTTGTCAAGGTTTCGCATGCCCGCATGACCTAACCATCTATGCCACAACCAGCCTTTAGAAGATTTAGCAATTAAGCAAGTTCTAGGTTGAGCCTTTTTAGTGAAATCAACAATGTATAGATCACCTCTACGTATACCTGTAAAGACCATTTTATGATTATCTCTACGAAACACTTGGCAATCTACTTTAGTAAATAGGACATTGAAACCGAAATCAGCAAGCCTAGATACAGAAAGCAAACTATAGCCAAGAGATTCAACGAGCATGACATTTTGTATGGAGCTATCATGTGAGATGGCCACCTTACCGAGGCCAACCACCTTACCCTTTGAGTTATCACCAAAAGTGACATACTTTCGAGGGTCGTCGTTTTTAGCAAGCTCATGAAACATATCTTTGTCTGGTCATGTGATCGATACATCCACTATCAAGGACCCATTCCTTTCCTCCTGCCATGTAGCCGTGAAGATTAGCCATAAGACCAAAGTGTCTCATTGCATCATCAAGATCATAGTCACTATCATCATCCTCATCATAGTATCCATGTTGAACATTGTCATGTGATTGATCAATTCCTAGAAAGGGTGATTCATTAGATAAATGATCATGACAATAATCATCTTTATGAAATCTAATGGCTTCGGAGATGATATTGCTAATGATTCCAACATCTCCTATGGCACGCATAAGGTTACGAAGATCAAATAGACAAACATTAAACTTAGGATCACTGGTACTCATTTTGTTCAAGGCAATTGACTTATGAAGAATCTCATCTAGATTTTGCAAGGAATAGTTTGGAAATATTTCCTCAAGAAATCTACATATAGTATAAGCACAATCAAGAGTAGGCAAGTGACCAATCAAATTTCTAGGCAATCCTTAGTTACTCTAGTATTCTTTAAAGAAGTAATGTTTTATCATGTGTAATGAAATTCGTGTTATGTTCAATGAACAATTTGTGTTGAATTTTCTGTAGTGGATTGATGAGCTATATAAAAATTAAGTATTACTTGTGTTTTTTTGTCCTAGATTAGGTTCATATTATTTGTATTGAATATTACTTAAAATGTTGACAGTTGAAGAAGTCTATATTTGTAAGGTGTCAGGTTCTACATCATCTATTACGACATAATTTTTTAGGGACATTTAAATTTTTTCCCTAACTTTGGCCCGACCTCATCTTTACCCCTAAATAAAAACAGTACTCAACTCTACCCCTCTTCCGTTAGATGGCATTTAGGAAATACCCCTCCGTGCCGTTTTCGTCCAGTCAAAGGGGTTTGACCGTCATCTAGACGTTTTCTAGACATAATTGCCCCTGTCTTCATCCGTCACTTACATGTGGGGTCAAGAAAAAAAGCATCTCTCTCTCCCTTTCACCTCTCTCCCCCAAATCTCCCCCACCTCTGCATCCAGCCGCCTCCCCACCGGATCCATCTGGCCGGTATGCCACCAGAGCTCCGCGCCGTCCTACGGGCCCTCCGCCACCAGTCGTTCTTACATCACCCCACCATGGCCGACCCTTGGAGTGTCGAGCGGTGTCACCATGGGCCCCCATCGGAGCTCGCCTGCCATGGATCCGCCTCCGGCAGGCGTGCCTCCTGCCAACCAATACGAGCATGGCCATGGCCATGGGCCTCTGTCTCCCCCTGCCGACCACCACGAGGATCTCGAGACCGTGCCGCCATCCACCATGGATTCATTGCCCATGCCGCCAGCCACATGGATGCATGCCCATGCCGCCGATCATCGTGGATGTGTGCTTGAGCCCACCACCTCGCTCCCGCCGACATAGATGCATCTCGACGCCCCTCCATGCCCTCTCTCTTTCTTCGATGGGCCGATTTGGAGGCAGGGGAGAACGTCGGCTTCTTGTGGCGTTGACCGAGCCTAGGATGCGGGGCCCTACTGCGACTGCTGGAGGGATTCAGATGTCGGGGGAGACCAGCAACAGGGCAGGGCGTGACAAAGGCGAAGCTCCATCGGTGCGCATGCTTAGGCCGTCACAGGCATGCCCAAGCTCATCAGTTAATTTTCTTATTAGGTTAATTTCCTATTTTCTAGGAAGAATTTCAGGCCGGGTCCCACTTGTCATCCACTATGAGCTTGTCCCACATGTAGGTGACTGAAAGGACCGAGAAGAGGTGTCTAGAGGGGGGTGATTAGACCCTCAACACACAAAGTTGGCAGTTTTTAAGTTTTTCAAGTTGAGGTGGAGTTTAAGCACAAGTTTAAGCATTCACAATACATATCAAGCAAGCATGCAAAGATTATATGAGAAGCGGAGAGTAAAGCATGCAACTTGCAAGAAAGTAAAGGGATGGGATTGGAGTGTGCAAACGCAATTGGAGACACGGAGATTTTTGGCGTGGTTCGGATAGCTGGTGCTATTGTACATCCACGTTGATGGAGACTTCAACCCACGAAGGGTAATGGTTGCGCGAGTCCACGGAGGGCTCCACTCATGAAGGATCCACGAAGAAGCAACCTTGTCTATCCCACCATGGCCATCGCCCACGAAGGACTTGCCTCACTAGGGTAGATCTTCATGAAGTAGGTGATCTCCTTGCCCATACAAACTCCTTGTTTCAACTCCACAATCTTGACGGAGGCTCCCAAGTGACACCTAACCAATCTAGGAGACACCACTCTCCAAAAGATAATAGATGGTGTGTTGATGATGAACTCCTTGCTCTTGTGCTTCAAATGATAGTCTCCCCAACACTCAACTCTCTCTCATAGGATTGGATTTGGTGGAAAGATGATTTGAGTGGAAAGCAACTTGGGGAAGGCTAGAGATAAAGGTTCATATGGTAGGATTGGAATATCTTCGCCTCAACACATGAGTAGGTGGTTCTCTCTCAGAAAATGAATGCTGGAAGTGTAGGCATGTTCTGATGGCTTCCCTCACGAAAGAGGAGAGGGTGGAGGGGTATATATAGCCTCACACAAAATCTAACCAATACACACAATTTACCAAACTCGGTGGGACTGAATCATAAAACTCGGTCGGATCGATTTAGTTCATAATGTCACCGTTAGGCATTTCGGTGGGACCGATATGATCAACTCGGTGGAACCGATGTGCAAGGGTTAGGGTAGAACCTCATCTCGGTTTGACCGATTACACAAACTCGGTGGGACCTATTTTGGTAATAAGAAAAACAAAGAGTTGGTCAAGGAAACTCGGTGGGACAGATTACATCTTCTCGGTGAGACCTAAATTATTGTGATAGGCAACAGAGAGTTTGCAAGACCATCTCGGTGAGATCGAGATCACATCGGTGAGACCGAATTGATTAGGGTTTCTGGCAGTGGCTATGTCAAGTGAACTCGGTGGCGCCGGATAGATCAAATCGGTGGGGCCGAGTTTGACTTTTGGTTTGGCACATATGTGGATATGAGAAAGTGGTTGAGGGTTTTGGAGCATATCAGTAAGCACTTTGAGCAAGCAAGCCATTAAGCAACACCTCATCCCCTTTTAATAGTATTGGTTTTCCTATGGACTCAATGTGATCTTGGATCACTAAAATAGAAAATGTAGAGTCCTGAGCTTTGACCTTGAGCCAATCCTTAGTCCTTAGTATCTTGAAGGGGTTCCACATCCTCTTGTCCATGCCACTCCACTATTGGACTTATCTGAAATTCACTTGATAAAAGTATTAGTCCAACAAGAGATATGTTGACATTAATTACCAAAATCACCCAGGGAGCACTTGTGCTTTCAATCTCCCCCTTTTTGGTAATTGATGACAACATACATCAAAGCTTTAGATAAAGATACAGGGCAGGTAAAGCTTTGGAAGGACATGTAACATGCATAGGATCCCCCTACATGTATGCAATCATGTAAATATGGAACATAAGATCATGTGAGTGCATAATCATGACAGAGTAAGCAATGAGTTACATGTATCTTGGCTATATGCATCAGAGCAAGTGGTGTGAATATCGGAAATGTACCTTCATGCTCATGAGTCCTTCTTGCAAACAATATGTACATCAGCAAGAGATCCTCATGCACATGAGTGTGATGCGTATACTTACCTTGTGGTCTTGATCTAGCTTTGGAAGAGATGAACCTGAGTAAACAAGGTTAGACAACACAGAAATATCTACTAAACAGAGCAAGAGCAGCAAACCACAAGAGTACCAAGATTGGGATGACATGTAGAGAGTGAGTACTAGGTGTCGGTGTCAAAACCGGCGGATCTCGGGTAGGGGTTCCCGATCTGTGCGTCTTAGGCTAATGGTAACAGGAGGCAAGGGACACAATGTTTACCCAGGTTCGGGCCCTCTCGATGGAGGTAAAACCCTACTTCTTGCTTGATTGATATTGATGATATGAGTAGTACAAGAGTTGATCTACCACGAGATCGTATAGGCTAAACCCTAAAAGCTAGCCTATGATGATTATGATTGTGATCGTCCCTCTAAGGACCAACCTCTCTGGTTTGTATAGACACCGGAGAGGGCTAGGGTTTACATGGAGTCGGCTACAAGGAAGGAAATATAATATCCGGATCGCCAAGCTTGTCTTCCACGCAAAGGAGAGTCCCATCCGGACACGGGAAGAAGTCTTGAGTCTTGTATCTTCATGCTCCAATAGTCCGGACAAAGTATATAGTCCGGCTGTCCAGATACCCCCTAATCTAGGACTCCCTTAGTAGCTCCTGAACCAGGCTTCAATGACGATGAGTCTGGCGCGCAATTTTGTCTTCGGCATTGCAAGGCGAGTTCCATCTCCGAATAGTAATCATCGTACACCTGAACCATGTCCGGATCCGAAAGATGATCTTCACATACCGCCTTAGAGAGCATAGCATAAATCTGATCTGCTGGCAATTTTTGGTACGTTGTGCTCCTGCATCATGGCCCGGCCCAACATGAACCGGTTTTTCTTAGCCCACTTTGATACGCATTGCGAGGCGGTTTTATTGGCACGCCCTGCCAAAGCGGAGATCGTGTTCCCCTTATTGCGGGATCTTCCATTAATACGGGCGTGCACAACCCCACGACGGCTGTTGGTATGACTCTGTGTTTTTAGATAAGTCTCAAGCGGTCACGCTGAGGACTCTTGATATTCACCCCCTTTATAAGGGGCCGAGGCCTATACCTCTTTTCCACCACCCTTGCGTCTTTTCGCATCTCGAGTTCTAATACCCGAGACCCAAGCTCAAACACCCTGGATCTTCCACTATGTCCGGATCCAACCTTCAAGGCCGGTGGGTGGCCTCCTCGGTCAAAGAGGAGGACATTGCGAGGCTTAGGGAGGTCGGATATCTGACTGTCGACATCCAAGACAGGCTTCCTGCTCCAAGGCAGACCATCCCTACTCCCGAGCCAATGAGAGCGTCGTATTTGTTTCTCACTTCCCCCGCAGCTTGGGCCTCACCCTTGATGCTTTTGTGAGGGGGCTCATGTTCTATTACGGGTTAGATTTTCACGATCTAGCTCCGGACACTATCCTCCATATCTCGTCGTTCATCATTGTGTGTGAGGCTTTTCTCCATGTCACTCCACACTTCGGCTTATGGCTCAAGAACTTCAATGTGAAGCCGAAGATGATCGAGGGGCGACATGCGGAGTGCAGAGGTGCCATAATAAGCAGGAACACCGATGCCCCATGGCCAGAGGGTTCTTTCCCAGAGGTATCCGATTTACGGCAGCGGAGGTGGTTTTACGTCATGGCTCCCAGAGGCACAAAGTGGGTGGCTGCCCCCGACTTCCGCTCGGGCCCTCCGTCACAACTGGTGTCATGGACCAACGTAGGACGGGATTGGGGGTCTGCTAGTGATGTACCAACACTGCAGAGCAGTATTTGGGAGCTTCTTGAGAGGGACATTAACCTTGTCAGCATAATTCAGGTAATGCTAATCTGACGGATGTTGCCGTGCAAACGCCGGCCTCTCCGGATGTGGGAGTTCAATCCAGAGGGTCCGCGGACTATTCTGCACTTCTCCGGCCTGACGCCCGAAGGGATGTGTAAATTATTCTTCGGACCACAAGTAAAGTGTCCGGACACCACCGAGGATGTGGGCCTAAGCTGCAATCTCCTAGATACCGAAGTAAGTAACCCCGAAACCGGACACTTCATTTATATTTGTCATGATCATCATTCTGAAAATCCTCCGTGGCCAGGAATGGCTCAACAAGGCGGAGAGAATCAGGTGTCTGGCGCCAGATCCCGAAGGCTCGCCTAGTCCCACCATAGCCAAAATGCTTGGCCGGGTGCTTAGCAAAATGCCCTCGGGGAAAGACGAAGGGAAGAACAGGGAAGCCGAACTACATACACTGCGCATCGAAACCGGGGGAATTGATACCTCCCCAAAGGAGGATAGTCGGGGAGGGGAATCTAAGGCCTCCTCCCCGCGCGGGAAGAAAAGGACCTCCTCCGAAGACTTGGAGACGAAGATGCCCAAACAGGGGAAGAAAGCGTCACTAGGGGGTCCGGCCCCGCAGGGCTCCGTCACCACGTCATGCCCGCCAACGGGCCAGCCCTCAACCGAGCTGTAAGCTAGCCGTAAATTTGAAGGTACTGCTTTTCTCTGAGTACAATAACCAGGATCCATTCTTTGTAGTCCGGCTAGCAGCTCTTCTTGACAGAGTTTGTCTTTGGGGGACCTCCCTCCGGAGATGATGGAGAGTGAGACCCCACCAACCTCTCCGCCTCATGAGGCGGGCGACCCCGAGGTGTCGTCACGGAGGAGTCCGGATCTGCCGAAGCTAGAAGCTACTCCTTCGGCCGCCCTGAGCCCGGAGCGTTCGGCTCCCACGAAAGGCGATGAGAAGGGTCCGGCACAGGTTGGTGTCCGGGCGGACACACTGACGGGCCTTCTGGAGCGAGCCGCTCTCTCAGAGGAGCATCGTTCATTAATGAGCATGGTGCTCAAGAAGATTTCATCCGCCACAAGCGGTTTGAATGAAGCATTTACGAGCCTGCTCAGAGGCTTTGAGGTATGTAATGAAAAATATCTAAAAAAATTTGTTTGGCTGTGAGGCACGCGCTAGGTGTGCTCCCTATGGATAGTAGCCCCTGAGACGCTGGTTGCCCACCCTAGGCGGCAAACGGAGGATCATATTGTGTAAGTAATGATTGCGATGTATATATGCACAGGTGTCCAAGGATTTGACAGCCGACCAGTCCATTGAAGTTGCCGAACTAAGGAGGCAGATTGGAGCTATTGATGCCGATATCACACTAGTGAACGAGCGGCTGGACGAGTCACAAGGTATGTGCTCTACTTTCCTTATTATGTTGAATAGGAAAATTTGAGAGGGGCATGACATTAATGCGATATGCTTGGACTGTAGACGGTGCTGCTGCCGTGGAAGCCCTGAGGGCGGAACTTGCCCAGGCCAAGGAACAAGCTCGGGCTAGCAATGCGGCTGCCCTAAAGGCGGCCGAAGAGTTGAGAGCCGAACAGGCAGCTCATCGCCGAAGCGAAGACAAGATAGCCGAAATGGCTGTGGAGTTGAAAAATGCCACCGACCGGTATGAGCTCCTTGAAAAGGAGAATTAGGTTAATTCGACTGACCTGAATAAGGCACTTAATGCGGCCAAGGAGATGCGGACCGAAATCAGGTCTGTGCGGGAGGAGCTTCGATAGGCCGGGAAAATCGCGGCTGGGAACCCCTACTTATTGAGGATGAAGTTTTTGGATCCGAAGTATGCTCCCCTGGATCGGCGCCGGAGTCCTGCAGACGCGTATGCCGACTTGGCGAAGAGTACAGCTGATGCAGCCAAGTTTTTGGAGGATCTAGGTGATAAAGAAGTGGAGAAGTTGTTTTGGTCGCAATTCAATGCTCCCGCGCGCCCATTGCCGTTGAGTGAGAAAATGGCTGTTGTGGCTGAGCTTCATAGGCTGTCCGGGCTTGCAATGCGGTCTGTAATAGACCATCTTTGGCCGAAGGGTCCTAAGCCGGACAGTATTTTGGTTTGGTGCAACAATTCCTCGGTGTCGTATCTCAGATCGATCCCGTGAGAAGGTCGGCGTGCATAGAGGGTGCACGAATGGCTCTTGCCCGTGTTAAAGCATATTGGACAGGTATGGAGGCCACCATCATTGCGACCCAGAATCCGGCGGGAGGCCAGGATCCGGCCGAGCACTACTTGGAGCAGGTAACAGAAGGTGCTCGATTGATAGAGGCTCTGTGCTCGAAGAATGTCATGTTCGAGTGACAAATCGTGTCGTTGTAGAAACAATGTTATTTTGATTATGAGGCTATATTTATATTTTGTGCCCGAAAGTATTATTGTGCCTCCTATGCGGCCGTTTTTATGTATATGTGTAATCTGAAAGTTAGCAGTCGTTGGCTTCAGCCCCCACGCATACAATGCGGGGGTGTTTGAGAAAAATATGCGTAATCACACTTGATCCAACATCTTGGTCCGTTAAGGAGGTGGTCGCACGTCGAACTAGGCAACCGGACTATATAGTTATAACACTTTCACTTAGCCATAGGAGTTTGATGGTGGGGCTACTATATAGCCCCTGGTACCTTCGCGTGCATCCGAATATGTGCGCGTGTGTACATGACCGAAAAACGGTCCTTCGTTAATGCGGCGGAATCCTAAAGATTCTGATAGGTCTTCGAGTGGTTGAACAGTCTCTCGATGTATCGTGACAGTCAGTTTTTGGCTTTCTCTACTGAGGTGTTTGTCCGGAATAACCAGGGCACAATCAGAGTAGTTCTCCTTTGGCCGCCTTAGCCGATAAGAACGGAACGTAAGGCGGCAAACCCAGGAGCTGGGCAAACCCAACATTTGACCAAAGACATGATTCGGAGCTGATGCATATAAGGCCAAACTCGTGACGCCGAACACTCCCGAAGGTATTCGGACTTTATAACATAAAATGGGCTGTAGAATGCCCTTTCATTATGTACCCTGTATGTCCAGGTATGTGCATTAGTCTATCGTGGCGAAATGCCAATAACGGCAGTACCCTCTGTGGGTATAGTACCCGTGGGATGTGTAAACAACAAGAGACAATAAAAAGGTTTACACAGGGGCTTAATCTAAAGAGAAACCTTTGAGCGGGGCCCTGCTGCACGTCTGCGCCTTTGTCTCCGTTGTGCCGTTTCCTGGAAGGGTATCGCACGAATTGTGTCTGTGAAAAAAGAAAGACTCATGTAGGAGAGTATAACATAAGCGTGCAATGGATAGTAAAAGTGTAAGACATTGGCCTGTTAATAAGGTCAAGCCAATAGTGGGGTTGTATTAAATATCTATTCCCCTGGTGTCCTCTATAGGATTACGTACATGGTGCCCTAGATCAGGTTTATGCGGGGTGCCGGACTCGTATATTCGTGTTCGTGGTCTTAACGACCAGCCATGCTTTCTGGTATTGGAGGCCGCTTAGAGCCCGACTGCTAGAGCCGTCGCGTATTCCTCCGCACGTGAGGAGCACTCTGTGTTTCCGTTAACGGTGATGACGTCGAGTGGAGCGTGCATCTTCAGTGTGAGGTAGGTGTAATGCGGTACTACGTTGAAGCGGGCGAATGCCGTTATCCCGAGTAATGTGTGATAGCTGCTTTGGAGGGGGCGATGGTGAAGAGTAGTTCTTCGCTGCTGGAGTTGCCGGGGGAACCGAATGTTACCTCCAGTATGATGGAGCCCCTGCCATGGGCTTCAACGCCTGGTATCACCCCTTCAAAGGAGGTGTTGCTTTGTTTGATTCTGGATGGGTCTATCCCCATCCTGCGGACAGTGTCCTGGTATATTAAATTTAGACTACTGCCACCGTCCATGAGGACGCGAGTGATATGGTATCCGTCGATTATTGGGTCAAGCACCAAGGTAGCTGATCCTCTGTGCCGCATACTAGTCGGGCAGTCCCTATGATCAAGGTGATCGGGCAGGCCGACCAGTAGTTAAGTTTGGGGGCGACGGGCCTTACAGCGTATGCGTCTCCGATTGCGCGTTCGCGCCTTCTCGTGGGTGTGTGAGTCGCGTGGATCATGTTTACTGTTTTTACCTCTAGTGGGAATTTTTTCTGTCCCCCAGTGTTTGGCTGGCGAGGTTCATCCTCGTCTTTTCCCTTCTCTTGTGTTTGACATTTAATTTGTCGGCCTGCTTGATGACCTAGCATTCTCTGTGAGTGTGGTTCGCAGGTTTGTCAGGGGTGCCATGAATTTGGCACTGTCTGTCCAGGACTTTGTTCAGACCGGACGGTCCCTCTTTACTGCCTTTAAATGGCTTCTTTTGCTGACCGGGTCAAGAGCCCCTGAATCCGACGTTGACCGTTGTGTTGTCCGGGCTCTCTTCCTTGTTTTGACGTTTGTTTTTATTGCGTCGTGGCTTCCCGTTGCCATCCCTTATTTAGGATGTGCTTGGGTCGCTGGTGCCTTTAAGGGACAACCAGCTATCTTCACCCGCGCAAAAGCGGGTCATAAGGCTTGTTAAGGCTGCCACTGTCCTTGGCTTTTCTTGGACGAAGTGTCTGGCGAGCCACTCGTCTCGGATGTTGTGTTTGAAGGCCCCTAAGGCTTCGGCATCCGGACAATCAACAATTTGATTCTTCTTAGTGAGGAATCTGTTCCAAAGCTTGCGGGCGGATTCTCCAGGATGTTGGATTATGTGACTTAAATCGTCCGCATCCGGAGGCCGGACATAAGTCCCTTGAAAATGGGCCCCGAAAGCGTCCTCGAGTTCCTCCCAACTTCCAATTGAATTTTCGGGGAGGCTTTTCAACCAGTGTCGAGCTGGCCCCTTCAACTTGAGGGGAAGGTGTTTGATGGCATGGAGGTCGTCCCCATGAGCCATGTGTATATGTAGGATAAAATCCTCGATCTAGACCCTTGGGTCTATCGTTCCGTCGTATGCCTCTATGCTCACAGGTTTAAAACCCTGTGCGAATTCATGGTCCAGTACTTCTTCGATGAAGCACAGGGGGTGAGCAGCCCCTCTGTATCTGGACGTGTTGTGGCATGCCGTCGGCTCTTGTTGTGCCCGGTGTTGATTCCGAACTGGTATCTGATCGGTATGATCGTTTTGGTGACCATAGTCCTATGTCGGGGTGTGTACTTTAGATCCGTACATGGACCTGGCCGCGTCGGCTTTCTTATCTAGGAGCTCGCGTAAATCGTGTGCGGCGTCGTTAGCTGCTCTGTTGCGGTTATGAAGTGGTTTGTCTGGCCTCCTGGCCATGTTATTCTTTGGTGGAACGGCCTCATCGTCGAATTCTGGCAGAGGCTTGCGTTTTGGGTTGCTCTTTGTATGGCGATCATCGCCGTACTTTTCTTCAGTGTCTAGTACTTTATTCCATCTGCGGTTGAGCGTTTCCTGTGCGGCCTTTAGCCGTTTCTTATGCTTCTTTAGACTTCTCGCAGTGGCCATAAGCCTTCTATGGAGGTTATCTCGTTCCAAGCGTGTTTCTGGGATGATGAATGCATCGTCATCCGGACTGTGTTCTTGTCCCGGTGCGGTTTGGTTAATTCGTCCCTCGGGATCATTGTGATCGGGCTTCTGCTCCGAGCTGTGTTCGGCGTGACCTGGCTCATCCTGCTCCATTGCTGGGTCCATATGGTCATTGTTGCCTTCGGAGTTGACTGGGGTGTCGATCTTTCTGGCGCTCTTATCGCTATTTTTACAGTTGCTGGACTTGGAGCGGCGTCTGTGCCGTCGTTTTGGCTTTTGCCCAAGAGTTTTATCTTCCGGATTGTCGCCGTCGTTTTAGGCGTATCCACCATGTATATATCGTATGACGAGGTGGTAGTCCAGTGCCCCAGTGATTCTGAATCTTCTCCTACATCGTCGTCCATACCGTTGATGTCTTCGGAGTCGAAGTCAAGCACGTCTGATACATCGTCGGCAGTGGCAATGAAGTGAGTGGTGGGTGGGAAACGAATTCCTTCGTCGCCTGCTTCCCACTTGAGCCGGACATAGTTCGACCATGAGTCTCCTGACAAAGAAGAGAGACTTTAACGAGTTCAGCACGTCACCAAGGGGTGAGTGCTGGAAGATATCTGCATCAGTGAAGTCCATTACCGGAGCCCAACCAGGTTTGGCAGGCTCGGGAGCGTGCGGACTGGAACCTACAGCCGGATACGAGTCCGGGGGTCTGGTGTCACAGGCTTCGTTAGGGGTGAGGTCTGTGTTCGTCTCTACCGCCGATGAATGTGCGGCCTGCGAGACGGGGTCCATCCACCCGTCCTTGGGGAGCGCAATCTGCTCCGGATTTAGGTCCGGGGCTACTGTAGGGGTGATATCCCGAGCGTTGTAAACTACTAGAGAGAATAAGCCATCTAGCTACTTGCTATGGACCCATAGGTCTGTGGTAAACTACTCATGCTTCATCGGAAGGTCAATAGGGTTGATGTAGAAGGCCTCCATGATCAAATCCCTGAAAGCACAAGTGCTCCCCAGGTGGTTTTGGTAATTGATGTCAACATATCTCTTGTTGGACTAACACCTTTATCTAGTATGTTTCAGATAAGTTCAACAATGGAGTGGCATGGACTAAAGGACTTGGGAACTCCTTCAAGATGCTAAGGACAAAGGATTGGCTAAAGCTTCAAGCCCAAGACTCTTCATTTCACATTTTAGTGATCCAAGATCACATTGAGTCTATAGGAAAAGCCAATACTATCAAGGAGGGATGAGGTGTTGCTTAATGAGCCTCTTGCTTCATGTGCTTAGTGATATGATCCAAAACCCTCAACTACTTTCCCCCATCCACATATGACCTAAACCCAAAGCCAAAATCGGTCACACCAAAACTTTCTATCTGGCGCCACCGATTCCATAAGTCATAGCCACTGCCACAAACCCTAAGCAAATCGGTCTTACCAATAGGGATCTCGGTCTCACCGAGATGGGATTGTAATCTCTCTGTGTATGTCCATTATCAAAATCAGTCTCACCGAGTTTGAAAAATCGGTACTACCGAGATTACAATGCAAACTCTCTAGAAACTTATTACCAAAATCGGTCCCACCGAGTTTGAGTAATCGGTCCCATCGAGTTTGCCTAACCAACTCTCTGGAAAGCTTATTACCAAATCGGTCTCACCGAGTTTGTGTAATCGATCTTACCGAGATTACGTTATGCCCTAACCTTAACCGAATCGGTCTCACCGAGTTGCATTTCGGTCCCACCGAAAACCCTAATGGTCACATTATTTGCTGAGTCGGTTTGACTGAGTTTAACAAATCGGTCCCACCGAGTTTGGCAGATTGTGTGTAACGGTTAGATTTTGTGTGGAGGCTATATATACCCCTCCACCTCCTCTTCATTCGTGGAGAGAGCCATCAGACTAAACCTACACTTCTAGCATACATTTTCTGAGAGAGAACTACCTACTCATGTGTTGAGGCCAAGATATTCCATTCCTACCATATGAATCTTGATCTCTAGCCTTCCCAAGTTGCTTTCCACTCAAACCTTCTTTCGACCAGATCCAAATCCATTGAGAGAGAGTTGAGTGTTGGGGAGACTATCATTTGAAGCACAAGAGCAAGGTGTTCATCACCAACACACCATTTGTTACTTCTTGGAGAATGGTGTCTCCTAGATTGGCTAGGTGTCACTTGGGAGCCTCCGACAAGATTGTGGAGTAGAACCAAGGAGTTTGTAAGGGCAAGGAGATCGCCTACTTCGTGAAGATCTACCGCTAGTGAGGCAAGTCCTTCGTGGGCGACGGCCATGGTGGGATAGACAAGGTTGCTTCTTCGTGGACCATTCTTGGGTGGAGCCCTCTGTGGACTCGCGCAGCCGTTACCCTTCGTGGGTTGAAGTCTCCATCAACGTGGATGTACGATAGCACCACCTATCAGAACCACGCCAAAAACATCCGTGTCTCCAATTGCGTTTGAATCCTCCAAATCCTTCCCTTTACTTTCTTGCAAATTGCATGCTTTACTTTCTGCTGCTTATAAACTCTTTGCATGCTTGCTTGATATGTATTGTGAATGTTGAAATTGTGCCTAAACTCCACTTAAACTTTGAAGAATCTTAAAAACTGCAACTTTGGTACTTAGTGTCTAATCACCCCCCCTCTAGACACCTCTTCTCAAGGTCCTACAAGTGGTATCAGAGCTTTGGTCTCCATTGCTTTGCTTTAATCACCATTGGAGGAAGGTGGATGAGTCTACTATTGGGAGTATTAGACATAGAGTGCCTATTCTTGATTGAGAGTATTTTCATGAGTGGAAAAATGAGATGCTTGTTATTATCAACCAATATCATTTTAACAAGTACATTGCTAGTCCTTATGCACCTTATGTTGATCCTATGCATCCTACCCATGATGAGTCAATTGAGATGATTAGGAATCTTAGAACAGCCGATCTTATCATTAGAGGATTGCCTAGAAACTTGCATGGATGTTTGCCTACTTTTAAGTGTGCCTACACCATATGGAAATTTCTTGAGGAACGATTTCCCGATTATTCCTTGAAAAATCTTGATGAAATTCTCCATAAGTCTATTGCCTTGAGTAAGATGAATACTAGTGATCCTATGTTTGGTGATCGTCTATTTGAGCTTACAAACCTTATGCGTGCCGAAGGAAATGTTGGTATTATTAGTGATATTATTTCCGAAGCTATAAAAATTCATAAGCAAGATTATCAAACTCATTCTAATGAATCACCCTCTCTAGGACTTGATCCACCACATGACGATGTTGAACATAGATACTATGACGAGGATGATGAGAGTGACTTCGATCTTGATGATGCAATGAGACATTTTGGTCTTATGGCAAATCTTTGGGGATATATGTCAGGAGGAAAGGAATGGGTTCTTGATAGTGGATGTACCGATCACATGACCGGAGATAAAGACATGTTTCGCGAGCTTGCTGACAACGATAGTCCTCGAAAGTATGTTACTTTCGGTGACAACTCAAAGGGTAAGGTGGTTGGCCTTGGTAAGGTAGCCATATCACATGATAGCTCCATACAAAATGTCATGCTCGTTGAATCTCTTGGTTACAACTTACTTTCAGTATCAAGACTTGCTGATTTCGGTTTCAATGTTCTATTTACTGAAGTAGATTGCCAAGTGTTTCGTCGAGATAATCATAAAATGGTCTTTACCGGTGTACATAGAGGTGATCTATACATTGTTGATTTCACTAAAAAGGCTCAACCTAAAACTTGCCTCATTGCTAAATCCTCAAAAGGTTGGTTATGGCATAGACGACTTGGTCATGTTGGTATGCGAAACCTTGACAAGCTTATTAAAGGAAATCATATCCTTGGAGTTAACGATGTCATATTTGATAAGGATAGACTTTGCAGCGCTTGTCAGGCAGGTAAACAGGTTGGAGGAAGGCATCCCGTGAAGAACATCATGACTACAAGGAGGCCACTTGAGCTACTTCACATGGATCTTTTTGGTCCTAACTCTTACAAGAGTCTCGGTGGAAATTCTTTTTGTCTAGTTATGGTTAATGATTTTTCAGGATTTACGTGGGTGTTCTTTCTCGATGATAAATCGCAGGTCCAAAAGATCTTCAAAAACTTCGCTAGGAAGGCCCAAAATCAATTTGAAGTGAAGATCAAGAAGGTTCGCAGCGACAACGGAACGGAGTTCAAGAACGCAAATGTGGACACCTTTCTTGACGAAGAAGGGATTTCACACGAGTTCTCGGCTACGTACACACCTCAACAAAACGGAGTTGTTGAGAGGAAGAACCGGACTCTCATTGAAATGGCAAGAACGATGCTTGATGAGTACAAGACACCGAAGCACTTCTGGGCGGAAGCGGTTGAAACAGCTTGTCATGCAACAAATCGCTTGTATCTTCACAAGCTACTCGGCAAGACGGTATACGAGCTCCTCACCGGTAACAAACCCCAAGTTCGATACTGTCGAGTATTCGGCTCAAAATGCTACATTGTTGATAAGCATCGTCGCTCTAAATTTGCTCCTAAGTCTCATGAAGGTTTCCTACTAGGTTATGTCTCAAACTCTCACACTTACCGTGTCTACAACAATTTCACCCGAAAGGTTGAAGAGACGGTAGATGTGAAGTTTGATGAATCTAACGGCTCACAAGTAGACCAATTGCCAATTGATGTAGGAGACAAAGATCCTTCGGAAGCAATCCAAGACTTATCTATTGGCAAGGTTCGTCCAACGGAGGTGAAGGAGAGTACCTTGTCCATCCAAGTGGAAGCTTCACCTTCACGACAAGGTGAACCAAGAGTTGATACGGAAGCATCCACAAGCGAGACATACCAAGATGAAGGAAACGAGGAAGTGCATCAAGATGAACGTCAACAACCTCCTTCTCCACCTTGACAAGAGAACGACAATGCCAACAGTGAAGAAGGCCAAGAAGAAGAAGAACAAGATGAAGAAGATGTTCAACGAAGACCCAAGCAAAAGCTTTCATGAGTTCGAGCAAGAGTTGCTAAAGATCATCCCGTCGAGCAAATCTACAATGACATTCAAACCGGGAGAATCACTCGCTCTAAAACTCGTTTAGCTAAATTTTGTGAAAACTATTCTTTCATCTCTAGCATTGAACCTATGAAGGTTGAAGAAGCATTGGAAGATCCAGATTGGATAGATGCTATGCATTAAGAGCTACATAACTTTGAGAGGAATCAAGTTTGGACATTGGTTGAGAAGCCCGACAACAACCACAACGTCATCGGTACCAAATGGGTGTTTCACAACAAGCAAGATGAAGATGGACAAGTAGTTCGCAACAAAGCACGTCTCTTCGCCCAAGGCTACACACAAGTCGAAGGTATGGACTATGGTGAGACTTACGCCCCCGTTGCTAGACTTGAGTCCATTCGCATCTTACTTTCCTATGCTAATCATCATGATATCACCTTGTACCAAATGGACATTAAAAGTGCCTTTCCAAATGGTGAAATAGAGGAGGAAGTTTATGTTAAGCAACCTCCCGGCTTTGTCAATCCTAAGAAACCCAATCATGTTTACAAACTTCACAAAGCTCTTTATGGTCTTAAACAAGCTCCTAGAGCGTGGTATAAATGCTTGACCAAGTTACTTATTGAAAAAGGCTTTGAAATTGGGAAAATTGATTCTACTCTTTTTACTAAAAGGGTTAATGGAGAATTATTTGTGTGCCAAATTTATGTTGATGATATCATATTTGGTTCAACTAACCCTCATTTTAGTGAATAGTTTGGGAAGCTAATGTCACAGAAGTTTGAGATGTCTATGATGAGTGAACTCAGATTCTTCCTTGGGCTGCAAATCGAGCAAACTAAAGAAGGTACCTTTGTTTCTCAAACGAAGTACACCAAGGACTTGTTCAAGAAGTTCAATATGCAAGAATGCAAAGGTATGTCTATACCCATGCCTACTAGTGGACATAATGACTTGACCAAAGATGGTGAACCGGTTGATCAAAAGGTTTATCGCTCTATGATTGGTTCATTGTTATATCTATGTGCTTCACGTCCTGATATCATGCTAAGTGTGTGCATGTGTGCACGATATCAAGCTGCTCCTAAGGAATGTCATCTTAAGGCCATGAAAAGGATAGTGAGATACTTAATCCATACACCAAACTTTGTCATTTGGTATCCTAAGAGGGCCTCTTTCGATCTTGTTGGCTATTCCGACTCAAACTATGCCGGAGACAAGGTTGACAGAAAGTCCACTTCGGGTACTTGTCAATTTCTTGGTAGATCTCTTATGTCTTGGATATATTTGTATCTTGCATGTTATCTAACCCATGTAGGTACTTGGTGGAATCAAATTCCATGAGATTGTAATCCACTCATATCTTAAGCAATCTCTACATCACCAAGTCTCTACACTATGGTGGTTGAAGACAAGGAAGCACGAAACCATTCAAACATATCCTTTGACATATTCTATGTTGAGCTTCGTGATTGTCATTTTTGGATACACAAGTGCTCTTCCTTGCAAAAACTAACCCATGTAGGTAGATGGACTCAAATTCCAAGTGGTGCTCCAAATTCTCGATGAGCTACATCAACCTTGAGCAACCCACACAAGTTCAACTACATGGACAACACCACCAACCAAGGTATGATATTCCATCTTAGAGAAGCTTTACTCCAAGTCATGAGCTAAAGCAACTCGACAAGATGTGAATACATCAAGATGCTTAAACAAAAAATGGAACCCCATTTTGAGCTTAAACGATGAGTATGACCTATGATCAAGTGATCTCACTTGACTCCTAAGTCAATATACTCTAACATAGGTGACCTTGTCGCCGACCATTGCTAGATGAAGTTCTTTTGTGTTCTTTTTTGTGTTTTTGCATTTGTCTCATGCATATTTGTTTCCTGTTTCAAAAAAAACTTCATCTAGATTTCTTTCTGTTTGCTCTGCATTTTCTGCATTCCTATTCATTGCACATCTTTCAGTAAATTCCTTGCAAATCTTTGTGAGATCTTACTAGTCTAGTGAGCTGAGGTGACAAGTGTTTTTCTCTGTGATGAACTCGTTTTCACCTATTTGTTATTTTTGGCCCAACCGAATCTTTTCGGTTCAACCGAAGCAACTCACTCGGTGCCACCGATTTCATAACAGGAAAATCAGTTTGCCATATAATTCTGTGTTTCTTCTGATCTAGCTCCACTCAATTAATCTTGTCCTCTACAAGCATCACATTTTTATCATTGCTTTGTTCTGTGTCTCAAGGACCAAAACCATTCGACGGATTCCAGAAGACCCTTCTCGGAAATTGATGTCAAAGGGGGAGAGAGAGAACATCAAAGCTTATCATTTAAAGCTTATCACCTTCTTAAGGGGGAGAGAGATATTATCTACTAAAGGGGGAGAGAGACCTTCTAAGGGGAGAGACCCTCAAAGGGAGGAGAGAGATCTCCAGGAGGAGAGAATACTTAAGTAGAAAGTAATTCTCAAGGATCCCAGATGCTTGGTGTTCAAGAGGAGAGATGTTCCCACATGTCTTCTTGAGGGGAGAGACATGTTCATATGTTCTGTTATACTTACTTACATTAGCTCTGATCATCATTCTTATCTTTCAGCTCTGTTTTCTTTCAAGCTCTGATTTTCTGTTCCCTATCTTCTCCCAGTATCCCATGTTAGATTCAGGGGGAGCAAGACATCTAAGGGAAAGAAATCACTTAAAATTCATTGCATATCTTTACTCTTGGGGACATGTCTAATCCAATGTGGTACTTAGTACTCACTCTCTACATGTCATCCAGTCTTGGTATTATTGTGGTTTCTTCTGTTTGCTCTGGCTAGTAGATGCATCTGTGTTATCTAACCTTGTTTACACAGGTTCATTTCCTCCTAAGCCAACTCAAGACCACAAGGTAAGTATATGCATCACAATCATGTGTATGAGGAATTCTTGCTGATGTACATTTTGTTTGCAAGAAGAACTCATGAGCATGAAGGTATTTTCTAAAACATTCTTTGCTCTGATGCATATGACCAAGATACATGTAACACATCGCCTGCTCTATCATGTTTATGCTCTCACATGCTTCTACACTCCATACTCACATGATTGCATACATGTAGGAGGAGCCTATGCATGTTACATGTCTTTCCAAAGCTTTTCTTGCTATTCTTTATATATTTGTCTAAAGCTTTGATGTATGTTGCCATCAATTACCAAAAAGGGGGAGATTGAAAGAACAAGTGCTCCCTAGGTGGTTTTGGTAATTAATGTCAACATATCTCTTGTTGGACTAACACCTTTATCTAGTATGTTTCAGATAAGTTCAACAATGGAGTGGCATGGACTAAAGGACTTGGGAACTCCTTCAAGATGCTAAGGACAAAGGATTGGCTAAAGCTTCAAGCCCAAGACTCTTCATTTTACATTTTAGTGATCCAAGATCAAATTGAGTCTATAGGAAAAGCCAATACTATCAAGGAGGGATGAGGTGTTGCTTAATGAGCCTCTTGCTTCATGTGCTTAGTGATATGCTCCAAAACCCTCAACTACTTTCCCACATCCACATATGACCTAAACCTAAAGCCAAAATCGGTCACACCGAAACTTTCCATCCGGCGCCACCGATTCCATAAGTCATAGCCACTGCCACAAACCCTAAGAAAATCGGTCTTACCGATAGGTATCTCGGTCTCACCAAGATGGGATTGTAATCTCTCTGTGTATGTCCATTATCAAAATCGGTCTCACCGAGTTTGAAAAATCGGTACTATCGAGATTACAATGCAAACTCTCTGGAAACTTATTACCAAAATCGGTCCCACCGAGTTTGAGAAATCGGTCCCACCGAGTTTGCCTGACCAACTCTCTGGAAAGCTTATTACCAAATCGGTTTCACCGAGTTTGTGTAATCGGTCTTACCGAGATTATGTTATGCCCTACCCTTAACCGAATCGGTCTCACCGAGTTGCATTTTGGTCCCACCGAAAACCCTAACGGTCACATTATTTGCTGAGTCGGTCTGACCGAGTTTAACAATTCAGTCCCACCAAGTTTGGCAGATTGTGTGTAATGGTTAGATTTTGTGTGGAGGCTATATATACCCCTCCACCTCCTCTTCATTCGTGGAGAGAGCCATCAGACTAAACCTACACTTCCAGCATACATTTTCTGAGAGAGAACTACCTACTCATGTGTTGAGGCCAAGATATTCCATTTCTACTATATGAATCTTGATCTCTAGCCTTCCCAAGTTGCTTTCCACTCAAACCTTCTTTCCACCAGATCCAAATCCATTGAGAGAGAGTTGAGTGTTGGGGAGACTATCATTTGAAGCACAAGAGCAAGGAGTTCATCACCAACACACCATTTGTTACTTCTTGGAGAGTGGTGTCTCCTATATTGGCTAGGTGTCACTTGGGAGCCTCCGACAAGATTGTGGAGTTGAACCAAGGAGTTTGTAAGGACAAGGAGATCACATACTTCATGAAGATCTATCGCTAGTGAGTCAAGTCCTTCGTGGGCGACGGCCATGGTGGGATAGACAAGGTTGCTTCTTCGTGGACCCTTCTTGGGTGGAGCCCTCCGTGGACTCGCGCAGCCGTTACCCTTCGTGGGTTGAAGTCTCCATCAACGTGGATGTACGATAGCACCACCTATCGGAACCACGCCAAAAACATCCGTGTCTCCAATTGCATTTGAATCCTCCAAAGCCTTCCCTTTACTTTCTTGCAAATTGCATGCTTTACTTTCCGCTGCTCATAAACTCTTTGCATGCTTGCTTGATATGTATTGTGAATGTTAAAATTGTGCCTAAACTCCACTTAAACTTTGAATAATCTTAAAAACTGCAACTTTGGTACTTAGTGTCTAATCACCCCCCCTCTAGACACCTCTTCTCAAGGTCCTACAATCCCCCTCCGGCAGGGTGCCGGAAAAGGCCCCAAGATGGGATCTCATGGGTATAGAAGGTTATGGCAGCGGAAAAGTATTTTGGTGGACGCTTCTAGTCGTTTGGGAATATTTGGGAATTTATAGGCCAAATATTAGGGTTGGAGGACTCCTGGGGGCCCACAAGCCAGGCGCACACCCTGAGGGCTGGTGGGCCATCGGGACTCTTCTCCCTTCCTCTCCAAGCTCCATGGATATCTTATGGTCCAAGAAAAATCATGGCAAAAGTTTTATTCTGTTTGGACTCCGTTTGATATTCCTTTTCTGTAAAACTCAAAAAAAAAGGAAAAAATAGAAACTGGTGTTGGGCTCTAGATAATATAAAATAGCATATTAATGCATATAAAACATCCAAAATAGATAATATAATAGCATGGAACAATAAAAAATTATAGATACGTTGGAGACTTATCAATCATCCCCAAGCTTAATTCCTACTCGTCCTCGAGTAGGTAAATGATAAAAATAGAATTTTTGATGTCGAATGCTACCTAACATATTTATCCATGTAATCTTCTTTATTGTGGCATGAATATTAAGATCCATAAGATTCAAAACAAAAGTTTAATATTGACATAAAAAAAATAATACTTCACGCATACTAATAAAGCAATCATGTGTTCTCAAAATAACATGGCCAAAGAAAGTTATCCCTACAAAATCATATAGTCTGGCTATGATCCATCTTCATCACACAAAGTATTAAATCATGCACAACCCCGATGATAAGCCAAGCAATTGTTTCATACTTTTGATGTTCTCAAACTTTTTCAACTTCCACGCAATACATGAGCGTAAGCCATGGATATAGCACTATAGGTGGAACAGAATATGGTGGTTGTGGAGAAGACAAAAAGAATGAGAAAGTCTCACATCAATTAGGCATATTAACGGGCTATGAAGATGCCCATCAATAGATATCAATGTGAGTGAGTAGGGATTGCCATGCAACAGATGCACTAGAGCTATAAGTGTATGAAAGCTCAAAAAGAAACTAAGTGGGTGGGCATCCAACTCGCTTGATCATGAAGACCTAGGGCAATTTGAGGAAGCCCGCCATTGGAATCTACAAGCCAAGTACTATAATGAAAATTTCCCACTAGTATATGAAACTGACAACATAGGAGACTCTCTATCATGAAGATCATGGTGCTACTTTGAAGCACAAGTGTGGTAAAAGGATAGTAGCATTGCCCCTTCTCTCTTTTCTCTCATTTTGTTTTGGCCTCTCTTATTTTTTGTAAGTTTGGAGACTCATCCCAACTTGTGAGGGAATCATAGCTTCCATCATCCTTTCCTCACATGGGACAATGCTCTAATAATGATGATCATTACACTTTTATTCACTTACAACTCAAGAATTACAACTCTATTCTAGAACAAAATATGACTCTATATGAATGCCTCTGACGGAGTACCGGGTTGTGCAATAATCAAGAGTGACATGTATAAAAAATATGAATGGTGGCCTTGCCATAAATACTATGCCAACTACATGATCATGCAAAGCAATATGACAATGATGAAGCGTGTCATAATAAATGGAACGGTGGAAGTTGCATGGCGATATATCTTGGAATGGCTATGGAAATGCCATAATAGGTAGGTATGGTGGCTGTTTTATGGAAGGTCTATGGTGGGCTTAGTGCACCAGCGAAAGTTGCGCGGTGCTAGAGAGGCTAGAAATAGTGGAAGGGTGAGAGTTTGTATAGTCCATGGACTCAACATATTTACCAAATAAAAAAGCGTTGATTGCTTCTTGCTTCCGCAATTTGGTCCGTTTTCATACGTCGTCGCTGGTCCGTTCGTCTGGTTCACTGTTTGGAGTATATCGTAAGTCAATCGGACAGAATTTTAGTCATGGGCCGCTAAAAAGTATGAACTCACCCCCTGATGACGATCTGACCTCCCCTCCCTTATGTCTCTGCTAAATTCTTTCATATTCTAATTAGCCCAACCCTCCCCTTTACAGCAAATCCTAACAACTTATATACGACATCCGAGCATCCACCGGCGGCGAGATCTGGGCCCGAAGTTGCCGAGGAGCCCATACGCAGTCGCACTGCAACTGGAAAACACGAAGCAGACCATCTGTCGTGGGTGAGATAGCCTGGGAAATCGGATGCAGCACAGAAGGATGGCGTGGGGCAATGAGAAGAGAGAGAGATTGGGTCAACGGAACGAACAGATCAAAAGAAGGGGGGATAGAACACGCCAAAGGAAGGGGAACTCGCCAGTGAATCAGACTACTTTAGACGAGGCAGACATGTGATGGGTGCACATGGCCTCCACCTGAAATTTACCTGTTTTTTAGACAATCCACTCGAAAATTACACCTGAAATCTACCTTTTTCTTTATGGGCCCCTCAAATTTATTTTTTTAGAACAAGAAAAAGCGGCATTTCTTATATGGCCAAGTTCAAATAGTGCAAAAAGGAACGGAATATAATTTTGCAAATCAAATAACCAACATTTTCTAACAAATAATTACCATAGTAAAAACTTGATTGCTTTCGAATATTAAAAAAATGGAAAAAGAGATTCCCACTTCAATGCACCACTACTCTTTCATCCAAAAAGATGTTCACAAATCTTTTAAAAATTCAAAGAGAAACTTCTGAATTAATTATTAAACTCTTGAATAGTATACAACAAGTTCACCGTCTGTTTATCATGCTAAAACCAATTACACCATTTTTCTTTCACCGGACGATGGTGCTAATCCGAAGGAGGCGCCATCAAAGGACATCCTGCGACTGTCTCAACTTTATACTACATGGTATGGACACCAACAATCCTTTTATAATTGCACACACCAATTGTGTGTGTTTTTTTAAGATAAGGAGTGCTTCAAATTCTTCTTGCTTTAAAAAATCATACTTTCAAATATGTTCACACTTTTTTTTAAAATGCTCAAAATTCCCCAAAAAATGTCTCAACTTTAAAAAATAAAATTTAGCATAAAAAATTTAAAATATTGTGATAAAAACATGGTTCAATTCTAATAAATAGATTAAAAATATAATTGTTTAATAACTTTAAAATAAAAATATATATGTTTTTCGAAAAATAAAATATATAACCGATTACTAGACTATTCTATGCACCACTAATCTTCTAGCAGATGAAGGATGTTAGGGTGACTTCTTTACATCCACACTTCATACTTCCACAAGCGGTAACAATATAACCTTATTAATGATGTCTATCAGAACTGTATATAAGTAATGGCGGTACTATCGCATGGAGCAACTTTTACGATATTTATCGGTAGACTTCATACTTCGATAAGCGGTAACAATATTTTTTTTGGAAAAGGAGGAGGACCCCCGGCCTCTGCATCTGGATGATGCATGCAACCACTTTATTAATTACTCACAAAAGACCTTACAAAGTCATACAACAATAAGACTAAAGCAATCATCTAGGCAACATCTGTCGCTACTCCTATCCAGTTGATGTAGCGATGCTAATAGTCTGGGCCCAAACAGACCTCGCAGCCAAACCTAACATCTAAGACCTAAGGTCCCAACCAGGACGCCTGCCGGGTATGGGGCACCCACCAGTCCAGTGTGCTCCTCAAGCAGGACGCCTGCTGGTATGAGGCCGCCGCAGCCACCTGCCACCAATCCATCTTCAGTGATGTATTGCTGCATCTACCTTTCCCGGTCTAGCTTTCGCCGACGCCACCACGACGCCAGACAACGCCACCATCTTGCGCTTGTCCATCATCACATGCCCACCGGCGAGACCCCGCTGCTCCATGCCGCTGAGACTCGTCGTTGTCAATGTGCTAGATGCTACGCTGCTCCTCCGGCGTGAAACACCACCTGTTGCCACTGGTCCCATCCCCTCTACCTCTAGTTCCTCAAATCGAGCATCCAAACGCCTCAGCCGGCACCTCCAAGAAGGGTACGACACACGCAGTGCCGCCGCCACCCAATCTAAGGAGATTTAGGATTTTCACCTATGCATGGGATCAGGGTGGAGGGCAGGGACCTCGACGGCGCCTGAAAGGAGGAGAACGGTGACCCTGGTCATCACCACCGTCGGGATGAACGAGCCATCCAAAGTTTCCTCCGGTTCGATGTCACCTCTACTAGCTCCCACGAACGCATCGAGGCCGACGACCACGATCGTAGGCCACCAAGTGCAGCGGGAGAGAGCCTGCAGTGCGGAGGAGATCCACCGGCGACTCACTGCCCACGCAGTCAAGATGACATCCATCCACCCCCCGCGAACGTCACCAGCCGAGGGTGCCGTCGCCATGCCAAATGGGGTCGCTGCCCCTAGTCCAGGTTCCTCCATGAAGGCCGGAGTGGTGAGATCCGCCATGAGCGATGAGATCCGGCACCGCGCGGCCGACGCCATCGCCCAAGCCTGTCGTCGACCGATCCGCCACCACCGGGAGCCTGCACGCTGCCGGGAGTCCCACAGCCATGGACCTGGGCACCCGTGCACCGCCGCGAGTCCGCCACACCATCAAGAGGGCCTCACTCCGCGGATCAGGACGCCCGCGCCGCCACGGATCCGGGAATGGGAGGAGAGACCCTCTGCCATCGCTGTCACACGCACGGGCTTTGCCCGGCACCGACCATCGGCAGCGGCGGAGGGGGAGAAGGGCTCTGGAGGGACTAGGTGGCGGCGGCTGAGCCCTCCCGAGTCGCTCGAGAGGGAGGCGAAGCGAGAGGGACGCGGATCTAAAAACAAAACATCAAGCGGTAACAATATAACTTTTTGAGTGATGTTTATCAGAACTGTATGTAAGTAATGGCGCGTACTATCGCACGGAGCAACTTTTACGATATTTTCACCCATTGCAACGCACGGGCATTTGGACTAGTTAGTCATAAAGAACTCACATACTTATTGCAAAAGTCTATTAGCCATCGACACAAAGTACTACATGCATGGTCCTAGGGGGATAGATTGGCAGGAAAATACCATCGCTCATCCCCGACCGCCGCTCATAAGGAAGACAATCAATAAATAAATCATGCTCCGACTTCATCACTTAACGGTTCACCATACGTGCATGCTACAGGAATCACAAACTTTAAGACAAGTATTTCTACCAATCCACAATTACTTACTAGCATGACTCTAATATCACCATATTTATATCTCAAACAATATGCAAGTAATAAAACTTATCATAGTATTCAATGCTTTATATGAAAGTTTTTATTATATCCCTCTTGGATGCCTATCATATTAGGACTAAATTCATAACCTAAGCAAATTGACATGTTGTTTAGAGACTCTCAAAATAATATAAGTGAAGCATGAGAGTTCAACAATTTCTATAAAATAAAGCCACCACCGTGCTCTAAAAAGATATAAGTGAAGCACTAGAGAAAATTTCCTAGCTCAAAATATATAAGTGAAGCACATATAGTATTCTAATAAATCATGATTCAAGCATGTCCCTCTCAAAAGGTGTGTATAGATAGGATGATTGTGGCAAACTAAAAAGCAAAGACTCATATCATACAAGACGCTCCAAGCAAAACACATATCATGTGGTGAATAAAAATATAGCCTCAAGTAAAGTTTGGGGTTGCCTCAATTAAAAAAGAACCAAAAACAAAAAAATAAAAAATAAAATTGGGTTGCCTCCCAACTGCGCTATTGTTTAACGCCCCTAGCTAGGAATAAAGCATAGATCTAGGTATTGTCATCTTTGGTATGCAACCCATAAGTGGCCCTTATAATAGATTCATATGACAACTTAATTTTCTTTCTTGGAAAGTGTTCCGTGCCCTTCCTTAACGGAAATTGAAATCTAATGTTTCCTTCTTTAATATCAATAATTGCACCAATCATTCTAAGGAAAGGTCTAGCAAGAATAATAGGACATGTAGGATTGCAATCTATATCAAGCATAATGAAATCTACGGGCACATAATTCCTATTTGCAACAATAAGAATATCATTAATAGTGGAATCCCCTAGATGCAAATTTAAAGAACAATCATCAAATTCACGGAAACCTAGCACATAACATGAAGTTTTTGGAATCGTGGAAACGCTAGCACCCAAATCACACAAACCATGGCACTCATAATATTTAATTTTAATATTAATAGTAGGTTCCCACTTATCATAAAGCTTTCTAGGGATTGAAACTTCCAACTCAAGTTTTTCTTCAAAAGATTTCATCATAGCATCAACAATATGTTTAGTAAAAGCTTTATTTTGATTATAAGCATGGGGAGAATTCAACATGGGTTGCAACAAGGAAATACAATATATCAAAGAACAATTATCATAATTAAATTCCTTGAAATCCAAAAGAGTGGGTTTATCGCTACTTAAAATTTTCACCTCTCCAATCTCACTTTCATCAATTTTTGCATTAAGATCTATAAACTCCGAATCATTGGGGCGTCTTCCAGCTAAAGTTGTCTCATCTCTAGTCCCATCTTTATCAAGATTTATATTATAAAACAAAGATTTAGTAGGATTCACACTAACCACTTTAAGATCATCATCATTATTCTCGCAAAAACTAGAAGAACACGCTTTTACAAACCAATATCGCTTAGCACGCATCCTAGCGGTTCTTTCTTTACACTCATCAATAGAAATTTTAATAGCTTTTAGAGATTCATTAATATCATGCTTGGGTGGTATAGATCTAATTTTCAAAGAACCAATCTGAAGAGAAATTCTATCAACGTTCCTAGTCAAATCATCAATCTACGTTCCTAGTCAAATCATCAATCTTGGGCAATTTTTCTTCAACCATAGCATTGAAAGCTTTTTGGGAATTAATAAAATCTTTAATATTGTTCTCAAGATCATACTGCATTTTATTATAATTTCCATAAGAATCGTTGTAGGAATTACCATAATTATTAGAGGGATTACTAGGAAACGGCCTAGGGTTGAAATTACCTCTATAAGCGTTACTACCGAAATTGTTCCTGCCAACAAAATTCACATCCATAGATTCATTATTGTTCTCAATCATGTTAGACAAAGGCATATAATTAGGATCAATGGGAGCACTCTTACTATAAAACAATTTCATAAGGCCATCCATCTTTCCACTCAAAGTATTAATTTCTTCAATCGCATGCACTTTTCTACTAGTAGAAGATCTTCCGGTGTGTCGTTGAGAGTAATTAGCCATAATATTATCTTAGGAGTTTAGTAGCTTCTCCTAATGTAATTTCCATAAAATTACCTCCCATGGCGGAATCTAAAAGATTTCTAGATTCAAAATTCAATCCCGCATAAAAATTTAGTATGATCATCCATAAACTTAAACCATGAGTAGGGCAATTTCTTATCCTCAATTTCATCCCCTCCCAAGATTGTGCAACATGTTCATGATCAAGTTGCTTAAAATTCATTATATCGTTCCTAAGGGAGATGATCTTAGCGGGAGGAAAATACTTGGAAATAAAAGCATCTTTACACTTATTCCATGAATCAATACTATTTTAGGCAAAGATAAAAACCAAGTTTTAGCACGATATCGTAGAGAGAACGGAAACAACTTAAATTTAACAATATCATTATCCACATCTTTTTTATTTTGCATATCACAAAACTCAATAGAAGTATTTAGATGGGATGCGACATCTTCACTAGGATGGCCAGAAAATTGATCTTTCATAACAGGATTCAGCAAAGCGGCATTAATTTCATAAGATTCCGCACTAGTGGCGGGAGCAATCGGAGTACTAATAAAATAAGTATTATTAGTATTGGAAAAGTCACACAACTTGGTATTTTCTTGAGACATCGTGACAAAGCAAGCAATCTAGCACACGGGCAAACGAAAAGATGAAAGGAAGAAGGGCGAATAAAAATGCAAATATTTCTGTGTTTTTCTAAAAATCTTTTAGAAGTTGGGGATAGGAAAATGAGAGGCAAATGGAAAATAATGTAATGCAAGAGATGAGATTTTATGGTGGGTACTTGGTACACTTGATTTAGATCCTCCCCGGCAACGGCGCCAGAAATTCTTCCTGCTACTTCATGAGCTTGTGTTGGTTTTCCCTTGAAGAGGAAAGGGTGATGCAACAAACTAGAGATAAGTATTTCCCTCAGTTTGAGAACCAAGGTATCAATCCAGTAGGAGGTAAATGCAAGTCTCCAATCTATGCACCCACACAAACAGTCATACACTTGCACCCAACGCGATAAAGGGGTTGTCAATCCCTTCACGGTCACTTGCAAGGATGAGATCTGATAGAGATAGATATAAAAAATTACTAAAACATAAAACAAAATAAAAGTAAATAAATTGCAGCAAGGTATTTTTGGGTTTTTTGTTTTACAGATCTGAAAATATATGATGGAAAATAGATCCGGGGGCCATAGGTTTCGCTAGAGGCTTCTCTCTTGAAAGAAATCATACGGTGGGTGAACAAATTATTGTCGAGCAATTGATAGAAAAGCGCAAAGTTATGACGATATCCAAGGCAATGATTATGAATATAGGTGATTACCCACAAGTATCGGGGATCTAGCGTAGTCCTTTCGAAAAGTAAGAGTGTCGAACCCAACGAGGAGCAAAAGGAAATGACAAACGGTTTTCAGCACGGTATTCTCTGCAAGCACTGAAATTATCAGTAATAGATAGTTGTGTGATAAGATAATTCGTGACGGGTAACAAGTAACAAAAGTAACTAAGGTGCATAAAGGTATCTCAATCCTTTTTGTAGCAAAGGACAAGCCTAGACAAACTCTTATATAATGCAAAGCACTCCCGAAGACTCATGGGAATTACTGTCAAGCTAGTTTTCATCATGCTCATATGATTCGGGTTCATTACTTTGATAATTTGATATGTGGGTGGACCGGTGCTTGGGTGCTATCCTTACTTGGACAACCCTCCCACTTATGATTAACCCCTCTTGCAAGCATCCGCAACTAAGAAAGAATAATTAAGATAAATCTAACCATAGCATGAAACGTGTGGATCCAAATCAGCCCCTTACGAAGCAACACATAAACTAGGGTTTAAGCTTCTGTCACTCTAGCAACCCATCATCTACTTATTACTTCCCAATGCTTTCCCCTAGGCCAAAATCATGGTGAAGTTTCATGTAGTTGACGTTCACATAACACCACTAGAGGAGAGACAACATACATGTCATCAAAATATCGAACGAATACCAAATTCACATGATTACTTATAACAAGACTTCTCCCATGTCCTCAGGGACAAACGTAACTACTCACAAAGCATATTCATGTTCATAATCAGAGGAGTAATAATTATCATTAAGGATCTAAACATATGGTCTTCCACTGAATAAACTAACTAGCATCGACTACAAGGAGTAATCAACACCTAGCAACCCACGGGTACCAATCTGAGGTTTTGAGACAAAGATAGGATACTAGAGATGAACTAGGGTTTGAGAGGAGATGGTGCTGGTGAAGATGTTGATGGAGATTGACCCCTCTCAAAGAGAGGATCGTTGGTGATGACGATGGCTTCGATTTCCTCCTCCGGGAGGGAAGTTTCCCCAGCAGAACAGCTCCGCCGGAGCCCTAGATTGGTTCTACCTAGGTTCCACCTCGAGTCGGCGGCACATCGTCCCAAAAGCTTCCTCTTGATTTTTTTAGGTCAAAACACATCATTTAAACCAATAAAGAGGACAGCCAACTCAGCCACCTAACGTTCCCCTAGTTTCATGCTTCGTTGGCCCTTAGATCTTAGTCAAAACTCATCTCGGGCGTTAGATTTGCAGTTGTTTCATTTTGACTGCGCAGTAGCTTTTGCACGTCCATGACTGGTGGGCTCATCCTAGAATTCTATTGGCTGGGTGAACCACACGCGGGTGCGAACGAGTGTATCCTCACGCGTCGTGCGTCATGCCTCTCCCCAAACCCTACACCCTTCCCCCAATCCCTGCAGCCACCACAATCCCACCCGCACAGCCACACTCCTCCTTCATCACGTGGATCCTCCTCTCTCTCCTCTCCTCCCTCCTCATCCGTGTGCCCATCTCCAGGCGCTCTCTCGCTCGCCTCCTGGACCAGCCACCACTGCACCGCTGGGGCTCGACCGCCACGGGCAGCGAAAGGGGTAGGCTTGAGGCGGCACACACTTCATGAGGTATAGGGGAGGAAAGGGTGAGCGCCAGGGCCAGGCAAGGAAGCAGGGCGTGACGGGGTCGGATCTGCCGGTGGTCGGTAGGAGCTCGAGCCAGAGGTTGAGACGGGGAAGGTTAGAAAATGGTGAGGCCTTTTCTAAACAAAAAAATGGAGAAACTGGATGGAGGTTCTTGAGGCGGAGGAAGCTCGAGATGGAGATGGTGAGATCGCCCTCCCCATATCTATTCTTAGTTTTTTTTGACTCCAAGCCTTAACTGATGGTGTCTCTCCCTCAGCACAACTAGCGTCAGCGGCCATCCGATGGGTTGGAGCACGAGGCAACGCTCCCATCGTGACATGGTGGAGCTGCGCAGGAGCGGGAGGAGGTTGGCGACAGGGAACAGGGCCAGGGAGGAGGCTAGGTATGTGTTGTCCCGTGTTTTTTTCTCTTTGCATTTCCCCCCTACCGTGCATCTGCTTGTTGTCAGAGTGGATTCATGCCACCAAATTCTTGGATATAATGAGTGCCAAGATATGTATGCTGACATGTGAGTTAATTATTTGGAAAAAAATATAATCATATATGTATTGCCAACAATTTTTATGTTTAAAACAACCAATTTTGTGAAAAGAGTAGAGAGAAAGATACATGTGCAATTTTCTTGATGTTATAGAGGATGGGTACTCGATGTTTCAACATAAGCACAAATGAATAGGTACAAATTCGAGGAAAGATCAATGATATAGTTGTCTGTACATGTGTGCCAGTTTTTTACCTGGTTGTCTGGTTGCATTATTTATCTGACACTTTCAGTTCAGCTTGAGTTGGTTGTTGTCAGTGAGTGATTCCTGCTACTATTAGTCGTCATGCACCAATCGGCATACCTATTTTAGGCACAGAAACCAACCATGACTAAAAATCGTGCATATATAATTAACTATGATTCATGGTGGGGAAATCATGATTTAATAAATGAAAGGTGGTTTGTTTTGCTCACTTTTTGCTAACAGTAATGAGAATAGATGTATGAATCGTAGATCATGCACTGCTGCTATAGGTTCCATGTTTTTAAGCTAGACAACGCGACGGTGCTTGTGTTATGTATAATTGAAGTGGCAATTTAATATTATTTGCTCGATGCCTGTGTTATATGTGGTTGAAGGGACATCCCTGTTAGTTTGCATGGTCTATGTTAAGAAGGGGCAATACACACTACAAGAAAATACACTTCCGTAATGATATGTGTTTGTCATAGTAGGTCGCATTTTTTGTCATGCATGTACATCCATGACAAATTTATGACAGAATCAAGATAGTCATACCTATGCTGTCGTAGAAGTGTTCCATGACATTACCAAAATTATCATCACGGAAGTGTCCACTTCCATGACGATAAATCGCGCGTCACAGAAGTGCTTTCGTCAAGGGTGACCGACACGTGGGTCCGATAACCCGTTAAGCTATCGGGTCGGGTTAAGCTATCGGGTCGGGTTTTGGATCCGATAACCCGTTAACAACCCCGACCAATGGGGATTTTCCACGTGTAAAATCATCATTTGCTGGAGGAAATACGTGTCGGCTCACCGTTGGGACAGATGTCATCCACTCATTGGACGGAAGACGCCTATGGTGCGTCGACACGTGGCACGGCCCAACAGAGGCCCATTCCTGTGAAAAGGCCGGCCCAGTAAAAATTAGCAGGCCAGCCCATATAAGGCCTACTTGTGTCAGGTCCATTTAAGCCCACGGCCCATACGAGATGAGCCAATTCGGCCCGTCAACGGCCCATTAAAGATTTGACACCATTGCAACCCATCGTCAGTTCGAGACCGTTAACAGCCTGCTATATATCTGGGCTCAATATCGACCCGATGAGATTTCGGCCTGTTAACGGCCCATTTAATGGATGGGCCAATTTTCAGGATGTACATCTTTCGGCCTTTTAGCGACCCATTTAAATGTTGGGCTAGTTTCCGGCCTGGTGTGTCTTTCAGCCTGTTGACGGCCCATAAATCTGATGGGCCATTTGTTGTCGGACCTGAGTTTCGGCCTTTTAGCGGCCCATTTAAGTGTTGGGCCAATTTTCTGGCCCGGTGTCACTTTCAGCCTGTTGACGGCCCATAAATCGGTTGGGCCATTTGTAGTCGGACTTGAGTTTTGGCCTTTTAGCGACCCATTTAAGTGTTGGGCCAATTCCCGGCCCTGTGTGCCTTTCGCCCTGTTAATGGACCATAAATGAGTTGGTCCATTTGTAGTCGGACCTTAGTTTTTTCCTTTTAACGGACCATGCCCTTCATGGTCCAATACCAGCCCGGTTTCTCTTTCGCCCTGCTAAAGGCCCACAACATAGTTGGGCCATTTACAATACGACCTGACTTTTGGCCTCTTAGCGGCCCATGGTCTTCATGGTCCAGTACAAGCCCGCTGTCTCTTTCGGCCTGCTATAGGCCTATAGTATAGTTGGGCCATATGTAGCCCAAACTTAGTAACGGCCTGTTAACGGCCCGTGAAATAAACTGGGGCCACCTGTTGCCCGCTTTGATGTCGGCTTGTTAATGACCCGGGAGGTAAGAGGGCCGACCATTAACTTTCGGCCTAGTAATGACCCATTAACTTAATGGGCCCACTAAAGTTCGAACATGTCTTTAGGCTAAATTAGATAATTTGAGCCCATTACGACGAGCAATTATGCACAGGACCAAAACCGATCACGCAAAGGTACGACATACAGGGAATAACGTTGCACATCCAGCATATATTACAGGAAATTACATCCACTGGGCAATCAAAGATTGATGCCAGTGCAAATAAATGAGCAGAACCTAACCATCTACAACGTCACAATTTGCAACCTCAGCACAGATGACGCCCATAAGCATGTGGGCAAGTTCTTTCTGCTTTGCTACACTGTCTCTGAAAACATTGATCAGTTGTTGTGTCGCACGACTCTACACCTCTGATTCATCCACCATTTCCATCGTTGCTTTAGCAATTAATTGGTTCACAAACATACATTTATTCCGTTGCATTCGAGACAGAGGATACTGAACAGATTCAGATGGCGATTTTAGTAGGCTTGTATTATTGATAGTGGAGAGTGTCTCGACCACTGCATCATAACATAAATTAGGACGGGAACCAAACAGATTAATCATGAGTTATTGCCATATTACCTGGCCTAGATTTACTGGAAAGAAACAATGGGACTGCCTTGCTATTTTCAGAGTTTGTGTTCTTATCTTCAGCAGCCTGCACAAAATTAACACACTAGCATTGCTATCATTGGCCAAGTCAGATAATAGGAAAGCAACATTGACACAACGAACGTTTGGGCAAGTAGCCTACACAAAATTAACACAATATGGCACAGCTATCATCAGCCAGGTAAGGTAGTACGAAAGCAACATTGACACAATGAATGAATGGGCAACCAGAGAAGCACTACAATTCAGTAATGTGCGTGATATGAGATAGTACATTCATGCAGCTCAGTATGCAAAACTACCAGGCAGTTTTCCTTCCAAAAATCAACATTGGCGCCTTTACATTTTGCTACAACTAATTTTAGATCAGATAAAGGTTAGATTCACGCCGATTAACAAAATACATGTTGATGTAAAAAAATAGTGATATACAACAGGTACTTACATCAGCATTGGAGCACAGAGAATTCCCGCAAGATATTTTCCTCGAATACGATCCCAATGGAGGAAGTCTTCTATCGTTTAACCTTATTTTCTAAAAGAGAGATGGGTAAGAAACATGTAGAAAATATGATCAGAATGCTATAAAATTTCATGATGCGAGGATACGCATACGCTTCTTAGAATGGAGTTGACATTCTTTTGCTAGACTGGAGCGGACTAGTTCTTTGGCCACTGGAATCTGCTTATATCAGTGGGAGTTGGGTTTCCCTGTGCTGGAGCAGTATCTATGAAAAATGGAGTTGGTTTATTATCTCCTGGCGTTTGGATCTTTTGCAAAGACCTGGTTTGTAACCCTTCAGATTCTAACAGAGCCGTCTTCCCCTTGCATGCCTTATATAGAAGAATGGTGATTCAGTTATAAAACATGCTACAGCAGAGATGGAATAGGTACTGAAGAATAGAAAGGCATGACATATTGACATGTATTCCCTCCATCCGGAAATAAATGGACGGGTCTAGGCGTATTTCAGTTCTAGATACATCCAGTTTTATTCATTTCTGCGACATTTAATCGGGACGGAGGGATGATGTAAGAGCTAGGGATACGACAGGACAACACAGTAAAAAAAACAATGAAAAACCCACTGCAGAACCAAAGTATTCAAACCCACTGATATGAGATAGTACACTCATGCAGCTCAGGATGCAAAACTACCAGGCAGTTTTCCTTACAAAAATCAACATTGTGGCCTTTAATCATAAATTTTGCTACAACTAAATTTAGATCAGATAAAGGTTGGATTCACGCCAATTAACAAAATACATGCTGATGTAAAAATATAGTGATATACAATAGGTACTTACATCTACATTGGAGCACAGAGAATTCCTGCAAGAATCTTTCCTCATAAACGATACCATTGCAGAAATTCTTCTATTTGTTAAGCTTATTTTCTGAAAGAGAGATGGGTAAGAAACATGTAGAAAATATGATCAGCATGCTATAAAATTTCATGATGCAAGGATACGCACACGCTTCTTATAATTGAGTTGACATATTTTTGCTGGACTGGTCCGGACTAGTTCTTTGGCCACTGGAATCTGCTTATTATTAGTAGGAGTTGGGTTTCTCTGTGCTGGAGCAGTATCTATAAAAACTGGAGTTGGTTTATTATCTCCTGGCATTTGGATCTTTTGCAAAGGCCTTGTTTGTAACCCTTCAGATTCTAACATAGTCGTCTTCCCCTTGCATGCCTTATATAGAAGAATGGCACTTTAATTATAAAACATGCGACAGCAGAGAGACGGAATAGGTACTCAAGAATAGAAAGGCATGACATATTGACATGTATTCCCTCCATCCGGGAAAAAAATGGATGGGTCTAGGCGTATTTCAGTTCTAGATACATCCTTTTTTATCCATTTTAGCAACATGTAATCCGGACAGAGGGAGTATGGTGTAAGAGCTAGGGATACAACAGAACACAGCAAAAAAAACTAGTTGAATGTAAAACTATATGCTAGCGGAATACATACAGAAATAACTAAGGCAACATACACGTGTATGATTGGGAAAATAAGATGGCATTGCAACAGAGCACTAGAACAGCACTTCAATGTAAAAAAACATGGTATGGTAGACAGATGAAGTACATACTGATGAATAACAATGCATAAGATATTCAGAAGCATGATGTCCGAATTAAGCAGATGGCATTGCGATAGAGTAGAATGATAGTACTTGAATTTGAAAACATGTTATCATGGATGGAATAGGTACTGAAAAACAGGAAGGCATGACATATTTACATGCATGATCAGCATGCTAAGCACATGGCATTCCAACAGAGTAGATACACTCCAGGACATTATATGCATGTTGTACCCATATCACAGGCCAAGTTAGAGCAAGGACCTTGTGGGGTGAAGAGGATTCATCATCTTTCTGCAAGTCTTCTAAAGAACTGCCTTTACATGTTCCATCATATTGGGTATCATTGACATCAAGTTTATTGGCATTTACATTGCTCTGTGAGGTTCTTGGGGATATATCATTGTGTGCAATTATATCTGACATGCATGGAAGACAACTAGTAGTTAGATTTATGTAAATGAGTGCCTGTAGGAGACGACATAAATAGTAGGACTGGGTTAACTAGCAGCAATAGGTCTCATAAACTAAAGGGAGAACACAGATGAAAGCTACAGAATATGTATCGTTTGTACTCGAGATTAACTAGATGGCACACAAAAGTATTAAAGAACAACATAGGTAATACTAGAAGTGGTATAATACTATAATCACCAGCCTGTGGGATAGCATTAGCTGATGGATGATAACTATGGAACAGCGTTACCTAAAGAACAAGTATCTTAGCTGAACTATGGAACAGCGTGAACTCCTGAACAAGACCCGTAAGAGATCAGCATGAATATACAATGAAATGTGATGATCTATTTTCCGTGCTTAGATGAATAACAAAGCCATAAATGTTGCACACAAGTAAGATGAGGGTACATGTCACGCCCAAGATGCGACCCTATCCTAAAGGAACTCGAAGGTCCCACCAAGGATAGAAGCGCATCTTGAAGACGCTTTTGCAAGGTGGATATCATTACATCAACATTACATAATAGTGGGGATACATCCAATACATACAATGTCACATGAATACAACAATACAACATACAAGAACAACATCTGACTATGGATGAATCATAAACAGAAACTCAAACAATATCCACCCTGCTAGCCCAGGCTGCCGACCTGGAACCTATCCCCTGATCGAAGAAGAAGCAGAAGAAGAACTCCCAAACAAGCAAACATCGCTCTCGTGTCATGATCATCGCATAACCTGTACCTGCAACTGTTGTTGTAGTAATCTGTGAGCCACGAGGACTCAGCAATCCCATTACCATGGGTATCAAGACTAGCAAAGCTTAATGGGAAAGGAAGGGGTAAAGTGGTGAGGTTGCAGCGGCGGCTAAGCAAGTATGGTGGCTAACATACGCAAATGAGAGCGAGAAGAGAAGCAAAGGAACGGTCGTGAAGCTAGCAATGATCAAGAGGTGATCCTGAACACCTACTTACGTCAATCATAACCCAGAAACCGTGTTCACTTCCCGGACTCCGCCGAGAAGAGACCATCACGGCTACACACACGGTTGATGCGTTTTAATTCGGATCTGGTGTCAAGTTATCTACAACCGGACATTAACAAATTCCCATCTGCCACATAACCGCGGGCACGGCTCTCAAAAGTTTATACCCTGCAGGGGTGTCCCAACTTAGCCCATGATAAGCTCTCGCGATCAACGAAGGATATTCCTTCTCCCAGGAAGACCCGATCAGTCTCGGAATACCGGTTTACAAAACATTTTGACAATGGTAAAACAAGACCAGCAAGACCTCCCGGTGTGCCGATATCCTGATAGTAACCGTGCGTATCTCGTCTCAGGCCACGACCGGATGAGCAGTACGTACAACTAGAACCAGCCCTCAAGTTTCCCCGAGGTGGCGCTGCAAGTGCCTCTAGTTTGGACCAACACTTAGACAAGCATTGGCCCGGGGGGCTAAAATAAAGATGACCCTTGGGATGCGCGACTCCCAAGGGAAAAAGGTAATAGGTGAGGCAAATAATAAAACCAATGTTGGGCCTTGCTGGAGGAGTCTTATTCAAAGTGAACTGTCAAGGGGGTCCCATAAATCACCCGACCGCGTTAGGAACGCAAAATCCGGGAACATAACACCGGTATGATGGAAACTAGGGCGGCAAGAGTGGAACAAAACACCAGGCATAAGGCCGAGCCTTCCACCCTTTACCAAATATATAGATGCATTAATAATATAAGAGATATTGTGATATCCCAACATAATCCTGTCCACCATGGAGCAATCTTCAACTTCACCTGCAACTAGCAACGCTATAAGAGGGCTGAGAAAAGTGGTAACATAGCCAAACAACGGTTTGCTAGGAAGGGTGTCAAAGGTTAGAGGTTCATGGCAATTTGGGGAGGCTTGAAGAGCAAATGATAGGTAACGCAGCATAGCGATAGAACGAAGCAACTTGCATAGCAATGATAGTAATGAGTTCCAGGGTAGCAATCATCTTGCCTGAAATCCTGCTAGGAAGAAGAACGAGTCCATGACAAAGATGAAGCCACGAAGGCGAGCCACACGTAGACGAACGCATCCTCACGATCGCAACGAAACGGGAACTATCGAGAAGAAGCACACAACATGGTAAACACGCCACACATAGGCAAGACATGATGCACAACAAGCATGATGCATGACAAGGCTACATGAAGCTACTCACGGCAAGAGATGACGCAAACAAGAACAACACATCAAGGCAAGTTTAAATTAGGTCGGGAACAACATATAACAATTCCGGTAAGTCCTCATATGAAAATTTCAAAATTTGTCCAGATCTTAATAAACCTTATGTTCAAGTTGTTAAACAGCAAGTTAAGATGCACCACGAGGGTCTACACAAAATTCTAGTCAAGTTACATATAGAGTTCATTTAGTTCAGAGCTACGACCTAGAAGATATGAGCAAAACAAGATAAGCATGGCATTGATGCAAAATGCACCCAAACATCAAGCAAACACCTCAAAACAAGGATGCAACTTGATTATATGAAACTACAAGCAAAATCAAGCAAGTTTCATATAGAGCACGCTCAAAACGGAGCAACGGTTCAACACACACACACTATATAAGTCATAGCAACAATCTGTCCATAACAGCAACTATGCATCTTACAAGCATTAAAACAACAAGATACAGCACCCCAACATAAGAACAAAAGGCATGAGCATGAAGTACAGGTAAATCATGACAAGACATGAACACTGAGCTATCTCCAGAAACAACTAGAACATGCTCAAAAGGAAATGGTAAGATTGCAAATAATAACAGTTTCAGACTTTGCAGAAATAACATCAGGTTGCAATGTTTAGAGCTATCAAACAACATGTTACAGGAACATATCATGGCAAACAAAGGCATGACATGAATCTTCTAATTGCATAGAACAAAAGTTCCTTACTGACCATGAGCCAAAAAGGCACAGAAAATACGATGGCACCCATGTAAACATGGCAAGTTATATGACAGATTCATACATGGCAGGAACAACAGTAAGTAGGCATGTTGGTGAGCTTGAAACACTCACCACAGAGCAATACATGGCATGGCAAGGCAACCAACAGTAAGAAGACACATTTATGAAGCTAATCATGGCAAGAGCAAGTTCATAGGGTGCATGGATCAGTAGGAAATCACATGGCCAAAACTGAACTTAATGTTAACAGGCAGACAGCAACATTATTTAGCAAGTTTGGAGCAAGATTACAACAAGCTACAGCAAGCTATAAATGCAACCAGGGGCATCAATGGATAGAGCATGACATGTATAACAATTCATCCTTAGTGAACATCTCCAGATTATGCATAGAATGACTAGTAGCAGTAGGTTTACATGGCAACAAAATATAACAGAATCTGTCAGGAAAACAGCAACAGCAAGTACCCTACTTAACAAGCTTGATGCACTCAGTACAAGACTCACAACAATACATGGATTGCACCTCTGGAAAGATGGCATAGCATAGAACAAAACACATGTAGACATCAACCTCATAGGATGCACACATCAAAGATGGCAAAAATGACAAATGAGCAAGTTATAACAGTTTCAGCAGATTAACATCACATAGCACTCTTCCAACAACATTTTGGGCATCAAGATGAGCTCAAATGAAAATGATGCAATGGATTGAAATGATGTACTCATCGAGGTGAACAATTGGACATATCAAACGCACGAAACGGAGCAGTATGCACAGAGTTATGATGCGATGAAAATGGCATGATAATAACAAAATATCAGGGACTTAGTGGATTTTCTCACCCCGGGGAAAAGTGGACGGGGCGATCCAGGTACGGGGGAGATGTGTTTGGATGAGATCCCGGTGGATCTCATCCCGATCCACCGGATCTGACCGGCGAGCTCCGGTGAGGAGGCGGATTCCGGCGAGGGGAGGCGCGGGCGCCGGCGAGGAGGAGGCGGCGGCTCGGCTTGGCGGCGGGGCACACCGGCGGCGCGGGGCCGGG
>NC_057798.1:228841818-228848514 GCF_018294505.1 Triticum aestivum
GGGAGGGCTGGCCACGGGCCAGGCGGGCCCGCGGTGGAGGCGCGACGAAGTGGGGCGGCTCGGGCGACGTGGCGCGCCCCGATTGGACGAGGGCGGTGGCGGGATTTCTGTTCGGCCGGACCGGACGTGTCCGGCGGCGCGGGGTGGAAGAAGACTAGGGTTAGGGGGAAATCATCCGCGAATTTGGAGAGGGTTGCACATATTTATAGGTAGAGGGAGCTAGGAGAGTCCAAATGAGGAGCAGTTTTCGGCCACGCGATCGTGATCGAACGACCGAGAGCATGGAGGGGAGTTTGCTGGGTTTTGGGCCACTTTGGAAGGGGTGTTGGGCTGCAACACAAAGAGGGCTTTACGGTTACCCGGTTAACCGTTGGAGTATCAAACGACCTCCAAATGGCACGAAACTTGACAGGCGGTCTACCGGTGCTATATCAAGGCCGCTTGGCAAACCTTGGTCCATTCCGAGAACGTTTAATACCCGCTCACAACGAGAGACAAAAAGGGGACGTCGGAGGACATAGGAGTGCCGGATTGCAAAACAGACAACGGGGAAAATGCTCGGATGCATGAAACGAACACGAATGTGAAATGAGATGCACATGACGACATGATATGAAATGCATAAGATGACAGGCAAAGTGCAACACGCAAGCAAATGGCATGGCAACGACGACGAATAACTGGCAGACACCTGGCGCATCGAATCCGGGGCGTTACAACACTCCTCCACTAACAAAAGATCTCGTCCCGAGATCTTAGGACCGAGACAGAAGGGAAAAGAGGAAGAGGTGATACAAGAACTCAAGAGAAGAAGCAAAGAATCGAGAGCACTCGAGAAGAAGAGAGGGACGGTAAGAATGACGAGAATCGAAAGCTCACGGGATAAGATAGACTATGAAACCACTCCGGTTAGAACAAGATAAGAAACGAATAAGACTGAAAGGATTTAGGCAGCACTCCGGCTGAAACATGGAGGAATAGAACATGAACTTGAGAGGATGGAATGATACTTGGTGAAGACATGGCACAAAACCTCCGGAAAGAATTGAAATAGTTGAATGAAAAGAACTTAGAAGGAAGGATTGAATGGAGTTGTTGAGAAAATCAACAACGAAATAATAAGCTTGTGGTGGTCTTATAGGTAACATCTCAAGATCATAAGGTGATAATCGGCCACAAACGGAATTGATTGGATAGCTGAGAACAACGAAGAAATGCAAAACTCCACTTCAAAAGAATACGGAGAATTAATTGCACTTCGAGATGCGAGAAGAAAAGATACTTGAACTCCACCGACAAGAATCTTGATGAACACTTGAAGAATGAACTAAATCATGAAGAGCCACCATGAAGAACTCCGGTAACAAAAGGATGACGAGATAAAATGAAGGATGAAAGAATAAGATTAGCCTTGCGGTGATTTAGATGGGGGTTCTGACGAGATGGCCGAGGAAATTTGAACCCCGGAAAAGAAAAGATGAAACACTTGAAACTAGAATTTATTCATCAAGAACAAACTCCGAAGAAAGGGATTAATCACTTGGATGAAATAAGAATAAGATTTATTGTATGCTTATCCTTCATCAAATTAAATTGATGACAAGCAATGGATTTTTGCATACTACTTATTCTTCTTGAAAAGGAATTGAGAAGTGACATATTGCAAACTTGAGAAGGTCTTCACTGATTGAAGAATACTTGAACGAAGCACCGGAAGAATATTGAGACGAACGAAAGGGCACAGATATAGAATAATTGGAGAACGAATCTGAAAACTTAGAACGAATAAATCTTCTAAAAAAGATGGCCTCCGGATGATCGAGAGAGAAAGCAACTCCTGAAATGCTCCGGATGGATGAAAAGAATTTGCATGACTTGAAACAATTTGATAGGATAACATCGAGCTAGCACCGCGAATCTCCGGGGAACGGACAAGATTTAGAGGAAAAACTCTTCTTCGGTCTTCAAATGGCGACGGAAAACAACACCAAAATTACTGAGATACTCCGGGAGAATGAAAAAGCGAAGAGGTTAAGCCAACAATGAAATGATTTGAAAGAGATCTTGGTGAAGGCAAGTGACTGATGGGATCCATTCTTACATCACACTTGAAAAGAATTGAGAATAACTCCGGGGAAATTAGAAGAGTCAGGTACGATCCTGGGAAAGACCTGTGGGTTAGGGCCCACTAAAAGAAAAGCACCGTTGGAAAGGATTGTTGAAAAGATAGATGATGCACCGGAACAATTGAAATATTTGAATGAGGTGACAACCTCGAATTAATTCAAACACAGACAAATCTCTTGAGATGTCTTGAACACTCCGAAAGGATAATCTGGCGAGAGGCAAATGAGCAAGGAGAACACTTGATCCAAGGAAAAGAATATGATCAACCCGAAAACTTGAATTAAGTCCACCGGAAAGAAAAGAGATGAAGAATGTCAAACAAAAAGAATTCATCGGTTGAGACAATTGACGAAAGACTGAAGAGGCTCCACACGAATGGAATTGATGGTCGAAACAGACTCAGGCTCCGGGAAGAAGAGGGTGGGAGGGTGGGAAAAAAAGGCAACTTGGAAGGGGAAACCGACGAATATCTAGAAGAGAAAACACGGTTGAAATCATTGAGGAAAGAAAGCAAAGACTTCGCACGAGTAGGATGGATACTCGATTACGGACTCCGGTTCCGAGGAGAAAAAGGGGAGGGAGGGTCGGAAAATAAAACAACTGAGGATTGAACTTGGCAAATAAGAAGAGGCTCGAGTCAACTTGACGAGAAATGCACTGGATGAAAGGAGCTGAGAACCAACGATCGGAAAACCAACTGCGTGAACCTAAAGAAATATTTGCATGGGAAGGGGAGTAATTCAAAACACCTACGTCAAGATTCCTTACCAGAGCGACGAAGGGGCTGAGGAGTAAAAATAATTCCTACTCTCCGATATAACTAGACTCTGAAAATAGTTTTCTTCTACACCCAACAATGGCCAAACTACACGATCAATCAAGGGGGCTCCTAGGGTCGGTCGAGGCTCTGATACCAACTTGTCACACCCAAGATGCGACCCTATCTTAAAGGAACTCGAAGGTCCCACCAAAGATAGAAGCGCATCTTGAAGACGCTTTTGCAAGGTGGATATCATTACATCAACATTACATAATAGTGGGGATACATCCAATACATACAATGTCACATGAATACAACAATACAACATACAAGAACAATATCTGACTACGGATGAATCATAAACATAAACTCAAACAATATCCACCCTGCTAGCCCAGGCTGCCGACCTGGAACATATCCCCTGATCGAAGAAGAAGCAGAAGAAGAACTCCCAAACAAGCAAACATCGCTCTCGCGTCATGATCATCGCATAACCTGTACCTGCAACTATTGTTGTAGTAATTTGTGAGCCACGAGGACTCAGCAATCCCATTACCATGGGTATCAAGACTAGCAAAGCTTAATGGGAAAGGAAGGGGTAAAGTGGTGAGGTTGCAGCGGTGGCTAAGCAAGTATGGTGGCTAACATACGCAAATGAGAGCGAGAAGAGAAGCAAAGGAACGGTCGTGAAGCTAGCAATGATCAAGAGGTGATCCTGAACACCTACTTACGTCAATCATAACCCAGAAACCGTGTTCACTTCCCGGACTCCGGCGAGAAGATACCATCACGGCTACACACACGGTTGATGCGTTTTAATTCGGATCTAGTGTCAAGTTATCTACAACCGGACATTAACAAATTCCCATCTGCCACATAACCGCGGGCATGGCTCTCGAAAGTTTATACCCTGCAGGGGTGTCCCAAATTAGCCCATGATAAGCTCTCGCGATCAACGAAGGATATTCCTTCTCCCAGGAAGACTCGATCAGTCTCGGAATCCCGGTTTATAAGACATTTCGACAATGGTAAAACAAGACCAGCAAGACCTCCCGGTGTGCCGACATCCTGATAGTATCCGCGCGTATCTCGTATCAGGCGATGACCGGATGAGCAGTACGTACAACTAGAACCAGCCCTCAAGTTTCCCCGAGGTGGCGCTGCAAGTGGCTCTAGCTTGGACCAACACTTAGACAAGCATTGGCCCGGGGGGGCTAAAATAAAGATGACCCTTGGGATGCGCGACTCGCAAGGGAAAAAGGTAATAGGTGCGGCAAATGGTAAAACCAATATTGGGCCTTGCTGAAGGAGTCTTATTCAAAGCGAACTATCAAGGGGGTCCCATAAATCACCCGACCGCGTTAGGAACGCAAGATCTGGGAACATAACACCGGTATGACGGAATCTAGGGCGGCAAGAGTGGAACAAAACACTAGGCATAAGGCCGAGCCTTCCACCCTTTACCAAATATATAGATGCATTAATAATATAAGAGATATTGTGATATCCCAACATAATCCTGTCCACCATGGAGCAATCTTCAACTTCACCTGCAACTAGCAACGCTATAAGAGGGCTGAGCAAAGCGGTAACATAGCCAAACAACGGTTTGCTAGGAAGGGTGTCAAAGGTTAGAGGTTCATGGCAATTTGGGGAGGCTTGAAGAGCAAATGATAGGTAACGCAGCATAGCGATAGAACGAAGCAACTAGCATAGCAATGATAGTAGTGAGATCCAGGGTAGCGGTCATCTTTCCTGAAATCCCGCTAGGAAGAAGAACGAGTCCATGAAGAAGATGAAGCCACGAAGACGAGCCACACGTAGATGAATGCATCCTCACGATCGCAACGCAACGGGAACTATCGAGAAGAAGCAGACAACATGGTAAACACACCACACATAGGCAAGACATGATGCACAACAAGCATGATGCATGACAAGGCTACATGAAGCTACTCACAGCAAGAGATGATGCAAACAAGAACAACACATCAACGCAAGTTTAAATGAGGCCGGGAACAACATATAACAATTCCGGTAAGTCCTCATATGCAAATTTAAAAATTGGTCCAGATCTGAATAAACCTTATGTTCAAGTTGTTAAACAGCAAGTTAAGATGCACCACGAGGGTCTACACGAAATTCTAGTCAAGTTACATATAGAGTTCATTTAGTTTGGAGCTACGGCCTAGAAGATATGAGCAAAACAAGATAAGCATGGCATTGATGCAAAATGCACCCAAACATCAAGCAAACACCTCAAAACAAGGATGCAACATGATAATATGAAACTACAAGCAAAATCAAGCAAGTTTCATATAGAGCACGCTCAAAACGGAGCAACGGTTCAACACACACACACTATATAAGTCATAGCAACAATCTGTCCATAACAGCAACTATGCATCTTACAAGCATCAAAACAACAAGATACAGCACCCCAACATAAGAACAAAAGGCATGAGCATGAAGTACAGGTAAAGCATGACAAGACATGAACACTGAGCTATCTCCAGAAACAACTAGAACATGCTCAAAAGGACATGGTAAGATTGCAAATAATAACAGTTTCAGACTTTGCAGAAATAACATCAGGTTGCAATGTTTAGAGCTATCAAACAACATGTTACAGGAACATATCATGGCAAACAAAGGCATGACATGAATCTACTAATTGCATAGAACAAAAGTTCCTTACTGACCATGAGCCAAAAAGACACAGAAAATTCGATGGCACCCATGTAAACATGGCAAGTTATATGACAGATTCATACATGGCAGGAACAACAGTAAGTAGGCATGTTGGTGAGCTTGCAACACTCACCATAGAGCAATACATGGCATGGCAAGGAAACCAACAGTAATAAGACATGTTTATGAAGCTAAGAATGGCAAGAGCATGTTCATAGGGTGCATGGATCACTAGAAAATCACATGGCCAAAACTGAACTTAATGTTAACAGGCAGACAACAACATTATTTAGCAAGTTTGGAGCAAGATTACAATAAGCTACGGCAGGCTATAAATGCAAACAGGGGCATGAATGGATATAGCATGACATGTATAACAATTCGTCCTTAGTGAACATCTCCAGATTATGCATAGAATGACTAGGAGCAGCAGGTTTACATAGCAACAAAATATAACAGAATCTGTCAGGAAAACAGCAACAGCAAGTACCCTACTTAACAAGCTTGATGCACTCAGTACAAGACTCACAAAAATACATGGATTGCACCTCTGGAAAGATGGCATAGCATTGAACAAAACACATGTAGACATCAACCTCATAGGATGCACACATCAAACATGGCAAAAATGACAAATGAGCAAGTTATAACAGTTCCAGCAGATTAACATCACATAGCACTCTTCCAACAGCATTTCGGGCATCCAGATGAGCTCAAACGAAATTGATGCAATGGAATGAAATGAAGTACTCATCGAGGCGAACAATTTGACATATTATACGCACGAAACGGGGCAGTATGCATAGAGTTATGATGTGATGAAAATAGCATGATAATAACAAAATATCAGGGACTTACTGGATTTTCTCACCCCGGGGAAAAGTGGACGGGGCGATCGAGGTACGGGGGAGATGTGTTTGGATGAGATCCCGGTGGATCTCATCCCGATCCACCGGATCCGACCGGCGAGCTCCGGCGAGGAGGCGGATTCCGGCGAGGGAAGGCGCGGGCGCCGGCGAGGAGGAGGCGGTGGCTCGGCTTGGCGGCGGGGCACACCGGCGGCGCGGGGCCGGGGAGGCGCGGGCGGCGCGCGCCCTGGCCGGGGCGGTGGGGAGGAG
>NC_057798.1:228848936-228867198 GCF_018294505.1 Triticum aestivum
CAGGCGGGCCCGCGGTGGAGGCGCGGCGAAGTGGGGCGGCCCGGGCGACGTGGCGCGCCCCGATTGGACGAGGGCGGCGGCGGGATTTCTGTCCGGCCAGACCGGACGTGTCCGGCGGCGCGGGGTGGAAGAAGACTAGGGTTAGGGGGAAATCATCCGCGAATTTGGAGAGGGTTGCACATATTTATAGGTAGAGGGAGCTAGGAGAGTCCAAATGAGGAGCGGTTTTCGGCCACGCGATCATGATCGAACGACCGAGAGCATGGAGGGGAGTTTGCTAGGTTTTGGGCCACTTTGGAAGGGGTGTTGGGCTGCAACACAAAGAGGGCTTTACGGTTAGCCGGTTAACCATTGGAGTATCAAACGACCTCCAAATGGCATGAAACTTTACAGGCGGTCTAACGGTGCTATACCAAGGCCACTTGGCAAACCTCGGTCCATTCCGAGAATGTTTAATACCCACTCACAACGAGAGACAAAAAGGGGACGCCGGAGGACATAGGAGTGCCGGATTGCAAAACGGACAACGCGGAAAATGCTCGGATGCATGAAACGAACACGAATGCGAAATGAGATGCACATGAAGACATGATATGAAATGCATAAGATCAGGCAAAGTGCAACACGCAATCAAATGACATGGCAACGACGGCGAATAACTGGCAGACACCTGGCGCATCGAATCCGGGGCCTTACAGTACAACCTATCTGGCTGCCATCCATAGGAGTGGGCATCATGTGCTGGCTTGTCGATGGCCCTACAGTTGTTGTGGCTGTCCATGTCGGGCACGCGCATTCGATGCAGGGAACTGTTGAGTTGGGACTGTAGCTCCCTTCTGGTGTATGCTTCCCTTGTTGGAGCAGCTGCGGTGAGTCGGAAGACGGTGTGTCTGAAGATGCAGATAACGCATAATGTTAAGAATGACATATCTCCTTGATCCGAAGAAATACACTAAGAGATCAACAGCAAGGTACAAGAGTGGTCACATGTCTGTTGACTGAAGACTAAATTGGGGTCACACAATTTTATTTTATTTTGGTACTGTCCGATCTACGCCGGATGGCTTGATGGCCGTCTTGTGCCTCCCGGCTGACACTGTTCGGAATCTTCCCCGAAGAGCCAGCGACCAACGACAGAGCAGCCTGCCTCCGCTGTCCGTGGCCCCGGCCAAAACCCCGCTCCCTGCCCCACCGCACTGCCGTGGTTGCGCCGCCCCCGGGCCAATCCACAAATACTCCCCGTCATCCAGATCGGGCGGCGGCAGTACCTTCAACCCACACAACTCTAAACGATAGACATCTAAGCCCTGCTTCCACGGCGAACTTGCGGCCCCGCACCCTTAAGTTAGACACCAGCCAACCGGCAGCCTAGGAGCTCCGCCGCCTCGAGGGGTGCTGCTTCCCATTGGGAATCGATTGGCCCAGAATAAAAAGTCAGACAACTGACGCCTAAATAAAGTGATTTCAGATGAGGGTGCGACCTATCTGGCGGCATGGTGAAGTAGGCAGGTCCAGCTGCCGAGTCGATGAGGCCGGCGCAGTTGCTGTGGTGACCGGCGGCAGGAAAAGAGCGATGTCGCCACGGTCGACGGCTACGCGGAAGCAGCACCGGGACTCTGGACGGATCTGAAGTTGGAGCCACTCCGGCGCCGCGAACAAAGGCGGGGGTGAATCGGCTCCGGTATGGTTCACGCGGCCGTCGTCGAGGCAGCACCAGCAGCACGGAGTAAGAGGCAAACGGCCCAGTGCACGACGACAATTGGACAGCGTCTCCGGCATTAGGGAGGAGGGCGGCTGTGAAATTGGTGCGGTGGGGGCGCCATGGAGGTGGGGCTGAGGTTTCGCAGCTCCGGAGAAGGGAGCTTCCCGGGGAGAAGGTGATTTGGCGCCCATGAGGTATGAATGGGGGCGGGCGGGCGGGAATTGGGAGGGGAGTGGAACCATGTCTTACAGACGCATTTGTCTGAAATGTGAGGGGGAGTTACAGTTCTACCCTTGCCTATAGGCTTCTCAGCTTGGGTCTATGTACTGAGGGTCGGGGATAGTAGAGTAACTTTGCTTCTCCCCAAATAGTGGGCGGGAGCGATTTCGGGCGAGGAGGGCGTGTTTTGAACTATAGTGGGCGCGAGCGAATTCGGGCGAGGAGAGCGTGTTTTGAAATAGTGGGCACAAGCTATTTCGGGCGAGGAGAGTGTGTTTTGCCGACCATGGTTTATGAATTATTCGGCACATGTCATTTCGGCAGAGGAGAAGGCACTCTTGGATCAAGTTACGAACCTACCCTCGATGTACAACGGGCCAATTGATGCGTGTCCCACATAGGACGGTAATTTCGCGTCTCCCATTTATTTGCTTGGGTGAATTCCACCGAGCAGAGAGGATGTTTAACGGTTTGTTCAAATTTTGGGAGAACGAGCATCCACGTCTACCTTACCAAGTCGATTAGAATCAAATTTTGAAATATTAGCTTGCCACTTCTTTTTTAGATGGAGAGATGATGCTCGGGAGTAATGTGTTTTTACATGCTCGTTGCTAGCGATTTACTATATGACAAATAGTTGAACCACTCAAAAAAGCGAATCAAACCCAAAATGAAATATCTCGATTAAATGAATTAGCTCGTTCAGTAGGTCAAAATAGTGAACTAAATCCAAAATTGAACACCTCAATCGAGTAGCATGTTCTAAAGTATTATAGTACTCCATGAACATGTTGAAAGTCAAATTAATGAACTTGTTTGATATACGCATATATCCATTCATATGTGGATTGCAGACAACATGTTCTCCAATTTAAATATTTGAATGCAAGTTTATATCGAAACATGGTTTATATCAGTCTTTGATGCATAAAACGCGACCTCCCCCTCTCCCAGACTCATGTTCTCTCTCTCTCACTCTCTCTCGCCGACAATATTCAATTATGTCGCACGCATCCGACACAAAAACCTTGCTGGTCCCTCTCCCTTTCTCTCTCTCTCTCTCTCTCTCTCTATGTGTGTGTGTGTGTTTGTGTGTGTGGGGGGGTCTTTCTAGTTTGCATTCATATATACACCATCTATAGGTCTCTCTCGCACACTATGTATGATACTCTAGCTAGTCCAAGCTAGATACCTTGGGTGCACTCATCATACGCACACAAATTCCTTGGCTCTTTGCCCGTCACTCTCTCACGCACCACTATGTCGTCTCGGAGCTCTTCCCCCCCCCTCTCTCAAACTCTCCATCCACCTGGGTCACACATACACATGCATATCTCACTCGCACGCGATAGGCCCATCTAAAACTCTATCTCTCTCCATCGTTCTCTCTCCATCTCACACGCGCACACACACACACAATCTCATGCCCAGCTAGCCAAGTATGATGGTCTCTCACTCAATTGTAGGCACACGGAGTCCCCCCTATATGTATATGACTAGCTAATCTTAGTCTCCATCACAAACATGTGCATGGTCTATCTCGATTTCTCTCGGGGCATCTTTCTATCGCGCACGCACTCCCTTGATCTCCCACCCATATAGTCCCCTCACGATCTCGATGGATATCTTTATCACAAACACACCCTCTCTCCCTCCCCATGCGTCCATGCCATCCATGTGTCCCTCTCGACCTTTTTTCCTTGTTGGCCAGACCTCTATTGGACATGTGCTACAGCGGTGTCTCTCTCCATTGCAAACAATCACACACTAGCTATCATCATGTATCTCCTCGCCTTGCTTTTCCATCTCGGAGATGCATGTGTGATATGTTCACATAAGAAACGAACAATCACTCTCTCTCTCTAATTTATCATTTGTTGTCACTTTCTCTTTCACACACATACTCTTTTTGCACACTTACTCATTCTCCTTCACAAGCACTTGATCTATCTCGACTGAGGCACTCACCTCCGTCCATAGCACATAGAATTATTGAAAAGTCAAACATCACAAAGTTTGACCATGTACGTGGAGAAAAAGAATTACATCTAGTACGGAAAACATATACCATTAGATTCACCATGAGATGTAGTTTTGTATGATGTATCTTTGGTATTGTAGATATAAATAACATTTGCGTAAACCTGATCAAAGTTACCAAAGTTTGACTTTAAAACATTTACACGCACTGCATTATCAAGTGGATGGAATATCTCTTTCCCCCTCTCAGCTATCTGACGCACCACTCAGCCTTATCGGGGCTCCTCAATCTCTCTCAAACTTTATTGGTCAGTTTGGTTCATGACCTGACCCTCATGCCTTGATGGTCGGTACTGCCTGGTGTGGACGTGAGATGCAAAATATTTCTGCCTGGCCAGGCTTGTGTGGTGCTGAAGCGTTTGGTTCATGCCTGGGCCATGCAAAGCATCAACGTCCCATCAATCAATCCATGCATCAATTATTTAATGCTAATATCCATCCATGTTGCTGTTAGCCTCGTGGCCACATGACCAGGCACGGCCAGGCGTTCGAAATCCGTCGCTTGGGCCAGGCTACTTGCAGTGTCTGGAGTTCAGCCAGGCTAATTAAAGTGCAAGGGAACCCAGCCCAGGCGGGCTTTCTTTTTCACAGGGTAGCAACCAAACAACCGTGCATGAAATCCAGCCACAACCCCAGGCCACGCAAAAGATGCTCACGACGCAAGCCAAACGGGCCTTATATCTCCCTGGTTCACACATACACATGTCTCGCTCGCGCTATACATATAGACCCATCCAACACTCTCCGCCCTTGTTCTCTCTCCATGTGACACGCACCCCCCTAAGTACCATAATCCCTCAGTCCATCATAGGCTCTATTTGGATCCATGGGTTAGAGTTAGTTTGGGTTAGTTTGGAGTCAACTAACCCAAAAAGATCCAAACAGGAGGGCTAGTTTAGGTTAGATGCATCTAACCCATCCAAAAAAATAACCCATCCAAGAGGTGCTTATTTGGGTTAGTTCTACTCGGGACCACTAATAAACACTTTTTTTCTCTCGCTCTCCCCGCGGCAGATCCCTCCCCACTTCCTCGAAGCTTCTCGTCCTCTCCCTCCCTCCCTCTCGCCCCGCCCGTGAAGGTGCCTCACCGTATCCGCACTCCATCTAACCCTGCCATCCAAACACCTCTTTACTTAGAGTTAGTTTAGGGTAAGAATCTAACTCTAACCTCTAACTGAGTTAGAGTATCCAAACAGGGCCATAGGCGCAAGCACTCCCCCCCCTCCTAAGTATGAGTATCTCTTACTAGCCATTAGGAACACACGTATTGTCTCCTTCCATCCATACGTCTATCTCGATATCTCTCGGGGCATCTTCTATTGCGCACACACCTTGTCACTCGATCTCCCACCCATGTAGTCCCATCACGATCTCCAGGGGATCTCTCTATGAAAAACATACACTCTCTCCTCCCCATGTCTGCATTTTCTCCGTACGTCTCTCTTGACCTCTCTCCCTTGTTTGTCAGACCCCTCTTGGCCACGTGCTAGGGGTCTTCCTCTCTCGGTTCCAAACAACCACACACTATCTCCTCACCTTGCCTCCATTGTCGAAGATGCATGTGTGATATGTTTGCATAAGACACGCACGCTTTTTCTCCACTTTTATCGTGTGCTGTACATGTCTCTTTCACACATGCACACACACTTTTTTCACTCTCTCTCTCTCTCTGTCTCTCTCTCTCGTCAGGGACTCTGTCACGTCCATAAGCATATGGATGTTTTGAAAAGTCAAACCTTAGAAAAGTTTGACTAGGTATATGTGGAGAAAAACATTTACATCTGGAACGATCATTAGATTAATCACAACATGCACTTACTTCATACTATCATTTATCTTTGGTATTGCAGATATAAGTAATTTCTTTATAAACTTGGTCAAAGTTTCAAAAGTTTGACTTTAAAAAAAATGTTGTAACTACATTATTGAACGGAAGGAGTAGCTCTTTCTCTCTCTCTCTTTGCTATCTCTCACGGGCCTCCCCTCTCACTCGAACTCTCTATACCGATGGATTACACGCTCACTGTGTCAGCGTATAGCTCTGTATATTGTTTACTTGACCGGTCAACCAATCCACATGTTGCGTTGTCATCTCGTGTTCTGTATCTTGGTGTCCTGGCCCATGTGGCAGTGGGTGAAAATAAGTAAACTAGAGGCCCATCTGACACGCGGTGAAGGAAACAAAGTTGAAACCGCTCGAGGTAGCACCCCGCACGCTAGTAAATTGAGGGCGCATTGAGGACAAACTTCTTGCGCACGAAGGACGCACTCGCGAATAATTCACCACTGCGCAGCGGCATGCATAGAAGGACGCACTCGCGCACACCCAGCACACAACACACACTAGCACACGTGTACACCGGCGTCGCTGCCGGTTGAGATGGACGGCGAGGCAGCCAACAAGTGGAGGCCGCTCGAGCCAAAACCGCATCCAGCGAGCCTGGACTTCATCAGCAGCCTCCCCGACGACATGCTGCTCGTCATCATCAGCCTCCTCCCCACCAAATCTGCCGTGCAGACCGCCCTGCTCTCCCGGCGGTGGCATCCCCTCTAGCGCTGTGTCCCCCTCAACCTCACCATCGACAGCTGCCTCTGTGATGGGGATTGCAAACGCATGGCCACAGTCTCCAAGATCCTTTCATTGCACCCTAGGTCAGCCAGGCGCCTTGACATCCGCATGTTCAGTACCAACTGCAAGGTCCAACCCAAGTTCGACGAGTGGTTCTTATCCCCCGCCCAAGATCAGCTCGAGGAGCTCAGCTTTGAAGCTGGACGATGTCGCTCTCTGCCGCCGTCCGCGCTCCGCCTCACCCCAACGCTGTGTCGCGCCAGCTTCAGCTCCTGCTATCTTCCCCAGATTAATGTCGGGCCCGCCCTTCTTCTCCCTCAACTCAAGTAGCTCGACCTCTTCGACGTTGTCATCTCAAAGAAGGCTATGGAGCACCTGCTCCGCAGCTGTACTGCGCTCAAGTACCTTCGTCTTGAGCAGATCCACGGGTTCATTAGCCTCCACATCGCCTCGACGAATCTCCGATGGATTTATGTGTCTTGCTGGCCCTGCAACAAGACATCAATTGGGAAGAGATCACTCCAGCTGTTCCACGTTATGGTCATTGAGAATGCGCCTTTCCTTGAGAGATTGGTTGTATCGGATCTAGAAGGTCCAACAAAAATCAGGGTCATTGACGCGCCGAAATTGACAGCGTTGGTGTACTCGTCTGCCAAATTCTCTAAACTCTTTATTGGATCCGTAATCGTTCAGGTACATCACTCATCTTCTTCTTCGTCTTCTTGAAATTCACATTTTTAAATTTCTTCTTGATGTATTTACGACCGTCTTCCAGAAAATGATTCCCACAAGCTTGACCCAGTCCATGCGCACAGTGAAGATCTTAGCACTAAAATCTATCGGCCCCAATCTGGATCAAGTTGTTGGATTCCTTACATGCTTTCCATGCACGGAGAAGCTACTCATCGAGGTGAAACTTTTTCCCTATTAGTAAACGGTAATCACAACATAGCACAATTTTTTCGTAATTTTCCCAAATTACGATGACAAGTGTAGTATTCAAAACTACATCTATGCACTGCAATGAAAGAAATGTTTTTAGTATTTTTTTCTCACGTGATCACCTGCATCATTTTTATGCTGTACTACAATAGTAGCCTAGGCTAGTCATAGTGGAAAGTAACTTAGACTACTCCAGTAACTCTATGGTTACCCTAAGGGCAAGTACTACCACCGTCCTGGTTTACTCTTCCAATTTTGTAGTATCAAAATTTGACCATAGATTTAACTGACAAAATGTTAATGCATGTCACTAAGAACTATATCGTTGGATTCGTATTTGAACATAATTTCAAATGGTGTAATTTTTAGTGACATGCATTGGCATTTTCTTAGGTAAATCTATGGTCAAAATTTTATACTAAATACGAGGTAGTATTCCCTCCGTCCCAAAATTCTTGTCTTACATTTGTTTAGATATGGATGTATCTGACACTAAAATGTAACTAGATACATCCGTATTTAGACAAATTTAAGACAAGAATTTTGGGACGAAGGGAGTACAAAAGTGGGCTATGTAGGCCAAAACATGTGCCAAATTCACTTGTGATGCATTTGGCATCGATGACCCTCCATTGCTCACCTGGTACGGTGCCCCAATCTGGACCACCTACTTTGCTCCGGTGCCAAATTAACTCACGCAATGAAAAAACACTGTGTGGGAGAGAGAGAGGACTGAGGCAATAAAAAAACACTTGTTTGGAAGAGTGAGAGGCTGGTGTAGTTGGTTTGATTGATTTGTTTATACATGTGGGTCTGTGTGCACAGCGGTGCCAACTCTCTCACATCGCGAGAGCGGTGCCAAAATCTTTTGATTTGACATCGATGCGTATTATGTGGCATACTTTTGCGAAATATGGCATCGGCCACATAGTGGAAGGCAACAAATGCCCAAGCTCTTCACGTGCTCCAAGTTAAATGAGAGGAAACAGAAACAGAGAGAGAGAGGGAGAGAGAGAGAGAGAGAGAGAGTGAAAAACTATCACTAGCCAGCCAACCCTATCGTATGAGCGAATGATATTGGTACCTCTTGATGACACGGCAATCTTATGCAGCCAGCTGCTCTAATATGTTCTCTTCTTTTGCAGATAAAAAAATACCCGAAAGTGAAAAATGTGTTGCACTATAACAATCTCATGGAATGCCTTGATCTCCATCTTACAGAAATTGATTTGATCGACTACTGAGGCAGCACATCTGAAATTAAATTGGCCAGGTTCTTTGTTCTGGAGGCAAGTGTGCTCAAGGTAATGAGGTTTGGCTTTCTCTGGCGCAACAATGAAAGGCGTGCTGATCACAGCAAGTGTCTAAGCCTAAATGGCAAAGTCTCCACAGAAGCTGAATTTGTTTTTGAAACATCAAGTGGCTAGAGACTCGATAACTTATTTGCCCATTAGTGACTTGTCAGGGCGGTGGATTTTAGTTTGTATGATAACGCTGCATCCACCTAAAGTAATGAAAGTTCTTACGTGAACTTCCTAGTAATTCCCTCTTCCTAGGTGCAGCATTACTCCTAACATTTGTAATATCAGTTTGAAACTTGTAATATTGTTGTGTCCTATTCCTGCATTTTCAAAATCATGCGAATCAAACAGGTCCTGAGTTGGTGATGATGTTGTGCCTCCCATCTTTCACCAATAGCCATCTGATCTAAGATCTGACGCATACAAACCAAGCTTCTCCATTTTTGCAAAAAGATGCCTGCACTTGTTCCCTATTTACAAACAACTCCTTGTCTCTCACAATCAGCCTTATCTCCTCCCCACCACATCTAGAAGGCCGTGGAAAAATCTGGCGCGATGGCCGCTGCCGGAGCCGTCCACCCCCAATCTTGGTGTTCTGCACGGGCATCTACGCACGGGAAATTATGTTGAATGGGGCTAGTTGTAAGCAGGCTAGCTCTACAGCCATGATGATAGTGACTGCAGACGGTGAGGCTAACTATGGTACGCCGAACACAGCGCCTATACTCAGGTGTCATCTCCGGCGCAGGGTCTTGTCACTTCACTGTGAGGAGCAGCACGTAATAATTTGACCAACGGGTAGTATAGTGCTAGTACTCCTAGGAGTACTACATTGGTAGTACTACTACTAGTACTAGTAGCACCACCGTCTGGATTTAGGAGTACTACCACGTCCATCTGGATTTTAGTATTTGACTAGCAATATCTAGTAATGCATGTCACAAAAAATGTACTACTCCCTCTGTAAATAAATACATGGTGTTTTATTCCTATCGAAGAGAGAACTTAATGTTTTCTTTCTAACTAGAGTCTTAATAGGATTACATGCAATGAACTAAACACTGCATGTCATGTTTGGTAGTCTCAAGTCATTGAAAGCATGCACGGCCCACATCTCTCATTGGTTGATATGTCACGAAATAAGAAACAAGGAGGGAGTTAATGCACCGTGCCTAAGTGTTTTGGGATTATTTGGTTTTCGTAATGTGACTTACAAAACATTTTTGTTTACATGCATTAACATTTTATTAGTTAAATCAAAGGTCAAAACTTGGCGCAAAATGCAAAGGGGGCCAATAAACCAGTAAACATCAAACTTCTCTCGTTTGACCCCAACTAGAGGTCCGGTGAGATGACTATACTGCACCGGCACGAAGGGGGGCGCAGCTTCATTGACTTACGGCAACTGCCTTTGGGTGAATGACACGTGGGCCCAGGGGGTGGCTGGCCACCCTATCATATAGCCAAAGGCAGGTGCAGTAGGGTGCCGAGGAGTAGTACGAAATCCTACGCACCTACGCACGCTAACCAAGGGCAAGAGTGATCACTCGAATCGCAAGATCAGTTGACTACTACTACCTCCGTCCTGGTTTATTAGTCTCCTTTGTAATTTGTGCTAAATTTTGACCAAAGATTTAACAAACAAAATGTTGATGCATGTCAACAAAAATTATATTTTTGGATTCGTATTTGAACATAGTTTTCAGTAATATAGTTTTTAGTAACATGTGTAAACATTTTGTTAGTTAAATCTGTGGTCAAAATTTGACACGGATTACAATGGGGACCAATAAACCAGGAGGAGGTAGTAGAAGCTAAGCTAGACCCATGGAGGCGATGAGCGCGAGCATCAGCCGGCTGTGCCAGATGGTCCACGACGCCGGCCTGCGGCCCGGCAACGAGGAACGTCTCCAGGTAGTATTGCTTGAGGCCGGCAGGGCGAGGGGCCGCTTGGACGACAGCTTCGTCTCCTTGTTCAACGAGGTCCTCGTCGGTTTCCTCGACAAGTTCACGGTCGTCAAGAAGCTCGCGGACGACTTTGACGTAAGCCTCCGGCCGACGCGCCCAGGCTCTGCGATGCCCACCACCCTCAACGGCAATTATGGTGACAACCTCTTCGACGCACTGGTGGCCCTGCGAGTGCCCGCCGTTGCGCCGGAGAATGTCCACTCGAGGTCGCGCTCGCCGCACAGCGCCTGGCGCAGCAAGACACCATCGACATAATCACCCACGTCTACGCGCATGCAAGAGGAGGACGATAGGACGCTGGCCTTCTTGGACCGCAGGGAAACCTTGGACAGCACTATTCAGAAGCACGTTGAGCTCGCCGCCAACACCGCTGCTCCTCACACGTCGGTTCGTGACCCGGCGCACTAGGGCGTGAGGATGTCGTTGATGGATCCATATGTATTTTTATCTTTCCGTCAAATCCATGTAGTAGTATATGATACTATAGTAATTATCTTACCTTTCGCATCAACTTCATAATTTTCGTACATACTCCATGCATGAACGGCGCCAGAACCAAACTTCTCATTACTCTAGGAAAAATCGTTATTTTCTATCTATCGATCGCGCCATGGAGCAGAACCAAATTTTACAAGTTACGAGTTCAAAAGCAAAAGCCTGCCGTGTTTGCGTCGCACCCCCACACGGTTAGTCCGGCATGCTTCTCAAGCGGGAATGCGGGCGGTGTTGCATTTTCACTTACAAGTGGGATCGTAGTTGAGCAAAGCGACTATCGGCAAACCCCCACCCCGCCCACTGCGCTATGGCTGAGAAAATAGGAGGGAGAAGAGATGGTTGTAGCATGGACTCCAAGAAAATTGGTGTCGGATGAGACTCGTGTGGGTGGCGTGTGCCGTACTGCTAGACGGGAATGCTATTTATGGCCCATGCCATCCCACTATATCGAGCCTATATCGAGGTACAGTACGTACAACAAATTTCCTGCAGTCCATGCTCAGCACTCCTCTATCTCTCTTCTCAGCCAGCCAGCGGACGCACGGAGCCCATCGTCTGTTTGCTCATATGCGGTCCCACATGTCAGTGAAAACGCAAACGGACCCACTGAACCTGCACATCTTTCACCTTGACATGCTGGTGATGAAAAACAAATCCTAGAAAGATCTTCGGTGGCCGCTTTTGGAGTTACTCAAGAGTAGTAAGATTCTATTTATAGTTTAACCCAAGATGCACATCTCGTGGCTTCAACTACCACTCTATTTTCTTTCATGACACGACCTGGATGCTGGATGTCCCACGTGTCGGCAAAAGGAGGAAGAACCCGACCAAATCTTCGGTTGTGCTTTCGGATTAGTCTAGTTGTGCTAACTTAAAAAATTTATTGTGTACTCCCTCCGTTCCAAAATACTTGACTTCCATTTGTCCAAAAATGGATGTGCCTATATACTAAAACATCTCTAGATACATATATATTTTGACAAATAGAAGGCATGTATTATGCAATGGAGGGAGTAGAATGGATGCAAGTTTTTGTATTGGGAAGAAGAGTACATCCATATATTGATAGAGCGCAATTTAGTAGATGTTCTATCACTTTTAGCTAGCACAGAGGCTATAGATGAGATTAGTGCACTTGTTGATACTCCTACTTGGTATGCGTGTTGCTGCTTAGACGCAGAGAAAAACGGACCGGAGGGAGTACTAGAATAGAGGCTAGACATGAGACTAGATGTGAGGAAGCAACGTCTACTTCTTTACACTCGAAGAAGAAAGAAGCACGCAAGATCGAGCCTCCGCAGATCAACAATGAATGCATCGAGAAGGCACTAATCCAACTTACAGGAGTAGTAAAATGTATTCTTGTGGTTCTTGTTTTCTTTGGTCTTGCTTTTCTAGTCAAAATTATCATTGGAGTTCGTGCAAAACGGAGGTCCGTTTGGGGTCGTGCGTTGCAGTTGGCCTTACAAGTGGGACCGCAGTTAAGGAAACCGACTATCGGCAAACCCCCACCTCGCCCGCCGCATGATGGCTGAGTTAGAGAAACGATGAGGTTGAAGAGATTGCTCTAGCACGGACTCCAAGAAATATGGTGTCAGATGGAAGTCATGCTGGTGGCGTGTGCCATACTCCTGGACGTGAATGCTTGTTCTGGCCCATGCCACCCTACTACTCCTACTAGTACTTACTAGTATATAGTACTACTAGTATCGGGGATTCGAGGTGCTGGTTACGTAGTACAGTATGGCTACAGTAAAAACACCCGCACGAGGCGCGAAGCATGTGAAGCTAGTACAAATAGTGTACAACTATTGTTGATTGGCCTCATCCGATAACCTGTTGCAATGCACGTACAATTATGTATTTGGAAAATATATTTTTTGCCTCGTCGCACCACTCACTCACAGAAGCAACTCGAAAGCCATTCATAAATTTAGTAAGTTTATCACAGGCATATCATTTTATTACATACAACAGGTCATCAACCCACATCGACAACGATGATACATTATAAATACTAAAGTTTTCACCACACAACAAATAACAAGCAATGAAATGAACTTCAACTCAACCATTCCTTGGCGTTGGAAACGCTTGCTTTGAACCACAAGTGATTCTCTGGGACGGGCCATCCATTGTCGATCTAGAGACCAACGCAGGACTGATCATCCAGGCTGAAGCGGCCTACTATATCAGTACCAGGGTAGGGAACCACCCAAATGTCTGAGGTATAGACACAGTTGCTTCTCATAAATGGTAGTAACGTTGTGTCAACAGTAGTTGGATCGCCTTTCACCATCATTGGATAGTTTTGTCCAAGGAAGAGTGAGTTTTCTTCAAGACTATCAATTCTGTACCCGGGAGAAGGAGTTGGGGCTAGCACACTAGTATCCATCCCGAATACCATGCAACAGGTGTTGGAATATGTCCGGAGAGTGCGGCCATGGGAGACTACACGTGCTTCCTTAGCAGTAACATCATCAGTGGGCTGTATACACACGAGAAGAGGTGATCCATCGGAATTAGTTGCCAGGCGCCAAATAGTATATGGGCGTTGCTCGTCCTCATGCTCGTGATCATCACCATCATCATCTCCCCCTTGCTTATAAAAATCTTCAAGTATAGGTGGTGGAATGTTCACAGGACCTTGGAAACACAAGAAGAAGGTTAATTAGTAAGGCTGGCCATAGTGGGGGTAACATAAGTAGTATCATGCACTTGGGACTCGCAAACATGCTTATGTGGCAGGCAATTAGGGAAGAGAGAGATGGTTATAGTAACATAGGTAGATACCATAACATAATAAATGTGATGCTACTATGTGTCATGCATGGCAATAAATGAGACCACCTATGATACTAATCTAAGATACTATGCACTATAGAGGTAGTAACATAAACTAGTAACATATGCATGTTACTAGTCTAAGTTACTCCCCACTATGACCAGCCTAAAGGGAAACTTGCTAACTCGCATGCATGTGGATGAAACAATTATAATTACGGTGGAAGACAAACGTACCGAAACAACGAGGATGCCATGCAAAAACAGTGCCACGAGTGGTGGCAGCAAACACAAGGCCCTCGTATTGAATTGCATCACAGTACTCATCCGTGTACAGAAACTGATTTTTGAGCAATATCCATCCAGTCAAACCACTAACGACGGCAACAAGCTTGTCGAAGATAGCAACAACTTCATAGTTGTTGTAATTCCAAGAGCGGTTGGGGACTCGAGAAATTGCTATCTTTCGTAGAAGACAGTCACCATGATTGTATTTGAACGTGCGTACAATACCGGTGTGCTCAACCTCTGGGCAGTCTGCTGAGATTTTTGGAAGTGGAACCCGGTCACGAGTGTACACATTCACAAGTTCCCACTCGCAGTTGGACCCAATGTAAACAACCCAATCTCCATTTGCGCCTGCCCAAGCTGTCACGCCCAATATGCGACCCTATCCAAAAGGAACTCGAAGGTCCCACCAAGGATAGACCCGCATATTGAAACGCTTTTGCAAGGTGGATATCATTACATCAACATTACATAATAGATGGGGATACATACATAAGGCATACAATGCCACACGAATACAACATCATCATACATAAGAGCACCATCCGACTATGGATGAAACACAAACAGAAACTCAAACGACATCCACCCTGCTAGCTCAGGCTGCTGACCCAGAACCTATCCCCTGATCGAAGAAGCAGAAGAAGAACTCAACGCAAGCAAGCATCGCTCTCGCGTCATGATCATCGCATAACCTGTACCTGCAACCGTTGTTGTAGTAATATGTGAGCCACGAGGACTCAGCAATCCCATTACCATGGGTATCAAGACTAGCAAAGCTTAATGGGAAAGGAAGGGGTAAAGTGGTGAGGTTGCAGCAACGGCTAAGCATGATATGGTGGCTAACATACGCAAATGAGAGCGAGAAGAGAAACAAAGGAACGGTCGTGAAGCTAGCAATGATCAAGAGGTGATCCTGAACACCTACTTACGTCAAACATAACACAGAAACCGTGTTCACTTCCCGGACTCCGCCGAGAAGAGACCATCACGGCTACACACGCGGTTGATGCGTTTTAAATCGGATCTGGTGTCAAGTTATCTACAACCGGACATTAACAAATTCCCATCTGCCACATAACCGCGGGCACGGCTCTCGAAAGTTTAAACACTGCAGGGGTGTCCCAACTTAGCCCATGACAAGCTCTCACGATCAACAAAGGAATAGACCTTCTCCCAGGAAGACCCGATCAGTCTCGGAATCCCGGTTTACAAGACATTTCGACAATGGTAAAACAAGACCAGCAAGACCTCTCGGTGTGCCGACATCCTGATAGTAGCTGCGCGTATCAAGTCTCAGGCCACGACCGGATGAGCAGTACGTACAACTAGAACCATCCCTCAAGTTTCCCCGAGGTGGCGCTGCAAGTGGCTCTAGTTTGGACAGACACATAGACAAGCATTGGCCCGGGGGGGCTAAAATAAAGATGACCCTTGGGTTAATTACTCCCAAGGGAAATATAGGTGGTGGTGAGGCAAATGGTAAAACCAATGTTGGGCCTTGCTGGAGGAGTTTTATTCAAAGCAAACTGTCAAGGGGGTCCCATAAATCACCCGACCGCGTTAGGAACGCAAAATCCGGGAACATAACACCGGTATGACGGAAACTAGGGCGGCAAGAGTGGAACAAAACACCAGGCATAAGGCCGAGCCTTCCACCCTTTACCAAATATATAGATGCATTAATAATATAAGAGATATTGTGATATCCCAACATAATCCTGTCCACCATGGAGCAATCTTCAACTTCACCTGCAACTAGCAACGCTATAAGAGAGGCTGAGCAAAGCGGTAACATAGCCAAACAATGGTTTGCTAGGAAGGGTGTCAAAGGTTAGAGGTTCATGGCAATTTGGGAGGCTTGAAGAGCAAATGATAGGTAGCGCAGCAAAGCGATAGAACGAAGCAAACTAGCATAGCAATGATACTAGTGAGATCCAGGGTAGCGGTCATCTTGCCTGAAATCCCGCAAGGAAGAAGAACGAGTCCATGAAGAAGATGAAGCCACGAAGACGAACCACACGTAGACGAACGCATCCTCACGATCGCAACGAAACGGGAACTATCGAGAAGAAGCACACAACATGGTAAACACACCACACATGAACAAGACATGATGCACAACAAGCATGATGCATGAAAAAGCTAGATGAGGCTACTTATGGCAAGAGGTGATGCGAACAAGAACAACGCATGAAGGCAAGTTTAAATGAGGCCGGGAACAACATATAACAATTCCGGTAAGTCCTCATATGCAAATTTCGAAATTGGTCCAGATCTGAATAAACCTTATGTTCAAGTTGTTAAACATCAAGTTAAGATGCACCACGATGATCTACACGAGATTCTAGTCAAGTTACATATAAAGTTCATTTAGTTCAGAGCTACGGCCTAGAAGATATGAGCAAAACAAGTTAAGCATGGCATTGATGCAAAATGCATACAAACATCAAGCAAACCCCTCAAAACAAGGATGCAACATGATAATATGAAGCTACATGCAAAACAAGCAAGTTTCATATAGATCACACTCAAAACGGAGCAACGGTTCAACACATACACTCTATACAAGTCATAACAACAATCTGTCCAAAACAGCAACTAGGCATATTGCAAGCATCAAAACAACATGTTACAGCACCCCAACATAATAACAAAAGGCATGGGCATGAAGTACAGGTAAAGCATAACAAAATATGAACACTGAGCTATCTCAAGAAAAGACTAGAACATGCTCAAACACACATGGTAAGATTGCAAATAATAACAGTTTCAGACTTATCAGGAAATAACATCAGGTTGCAATGTTTAGAGCTATCAAACAACATGTTACAGGAACATATCATGGCAAACAAAGGCATGGCATGATACTACTAAATGCATAGATCAAAAGACCCTTACTGACCATGAGCCAAAAAGGATCAGAAAATATGATGGCACCCATGTAAACATGGCAAGATTATATGACAGATTCATACATGGCAGGAACAACAATAAGTAGGCATGTTGGAGAGCTTGAACCACTCACCACAGAGCAATACATGGCATGGCAAGGCAACCAACAATAAGAAGGCATGTTTGTGAAGCTATACATGGCAAGAGCAAGGTCATAGGGTGCATGGATCACTAGCAAACAATCATGGAAACATTAAACTTAATGTTAACAGGTTGACAGCAACATTCTTTAGCAAATTTGGAGCAATATTACAACAAGCTACAGCAGGCTATAAATGCAAGCAAGGGCATGAATGGATATAGCAAGACATGTAGATCAAAACATATTTAGTGAACATCTCCAGATTATGCACGAAATGACTAGTAGAAGCATGTTAACATAGCAACAAAATATAACAGAATCTGTTAGGAAAACAGCAACATCAAGTACCCTCCTTAAGAAGCTCGATGCACTCAGCACACAAGTCACAAAAATACATGGTTGGCACCACTGGAAAGAAGGCATGGCATAGATCAAAACACATGTAGACATCAACCTCATAGGATGCACACATCAAACATGGCAAAAATGACAAATGAGCAAGTTATAACAGTTTCAGCAGATTAACATCAACATGCACTCTTCCAACAGCATTTCGGGCATCAAGATGAGCTCAAATTAAAATGATGCAATGGAATGAAATGAAGTACTCATCGAGGCAAACAATTTGACATATTACACGCACGAAACGGACCAGTATGCATGGAGATACAGCAGATCGAACATGGCATGATTATGCAAAATATACGGGACTTGGTGGATTTTCACCTCCGCGGAAAAGTGGACGGGGACGTTCCGGGACGGAGAGATCCGGGACGGGCGGAGGCGTTTGGATCGCCGGACCGGTGGATCTGGTCCACCCGGACCGGATCTGGCCGGAGTTGACTCCGGCGAGGGACGGCTCCGGCGAGGCGAGGAGGCGGCAGCGACGGGCGCGGAGGCGCCGGGCGGCGGACGAC
>NC_057798.1:228867641-228874093 GCF_018294505.1 Triticum aestivum
GCGGCGCTCCCCTGGGGCGGCACCGGCGACGAGCTGGCGGCGGCGGGGTCCGAGGGCGACCGGGAGGAGGCGGCGGAGGCGGCGGCTGCACCGGCGAGGCAGCGGGGAGGCACGCCGGCGGCGGTGCTCGCCGGCGGTGGGCACGGGCGGAGGGCGCGGGGGCGCGCGGGGTGCGGGGCGCTCGGGCCCAGGGCGGCCCGGGGCGGGCCTCCCGCGGGCTTCGCAGGCCGCGGCGGCGGCTGACGGCGGAGGGACACGTGGCGGCCGGCCATTGGTCCGGGGCGGCGGCGCGAGGCGTCCGGCGCGGACGGACATGTCCGGCGGCACGGAGAGGGGAAAAGCTAGGGTTAGGGGCGATTTGATCCGCGAATTTGGACGTGGAGGACATATTTATAGGTAGAGGGAGCTAGGAGACTCCAAATGGGGTGCGGTTTTCTCCCACACGATCGTGATCGAACGACAGAGAGTATGGAGGGGAGTTAGATGGGTTTTGGGCCACTTTGGAAGGGGTGTTGGGCTGCAAAGAGAAGGAGGCTTTTACGGTTACCTGGTTAACCGTTGGAGTACCAAACGAACTCCAAATTGCACGAAACTTGACAGGCGGTCTACTGGTGCTATCACAAGGCCGCTTGGCAAACCTCGGGCCATTCCGAGAAAGTTTAATACCCGCTCACAACAAGAGACAAAAGGGGAACGCCGGAGGACATAGGAGTGCCGGATTGCAAAACGGACAACGGGGAAAATGCTCAGATGCATGAGACGAACACGTATGCAAAATGAAGTGCACATGATGACATGATAAAATGCAACACGCAAGCAAATGACATGGCAATGACGGCGAATATCTGGCGGACACCTGGCGCAACGAATCCGGGGCATTACAACACTCCTCCACTAACAAGAGATCTCGTCCCGAGATCTTAGGACCGAGACGGAAGGGAAAAGGGATGAGGTGAAAACAAGAACTCAAGAGAAGAAGTAAAGAATCGAGAGCACTCGAGAAGAAGAGAGGAACGACGAGGATGACGAGAATCGAAAGCTCATGGAATGAGATATACTCTGAAATCACTCGTTCTAACCGGAGTGGTTAGAATGAGAAAAGAAACGGATAAGACTGAAAGGATTTAGGCAGCACTTCGGCTGAAACATGTGGGAATAGAACACGAGCTAGAGAGGATGTGATGGCACTTGATGAAGACATGACACAAAAGGTCCGAAAAGAATTGAAAGAGTTGAATGAAAAGAACGGAGAAGAAAAGATACTTGAATTTCTCCAACAAAATCTTGATGAACTCTTGAAAAATGAATTGAATCATGAAGAACCACCATGAAGAACTCCGGTGACAAAAGAGAATGAGATAGAGTTGAAGGATGAAAGAATAAGATTAAAGCTTGCGACGATTTAGATGGAGGTTCCGACGAAATGTTCGAGGAAATTTGAACTCCGGAAAAGAAAAGATGAAAATACTTGGAAATAGAATTTATTCATCAAGAACAAACTCCGAAGAAAGAGAGTAATCACTTGGATGAAATAAGAATAAGATTTATTGTATGCTTATCCTTCATCAAATTATATCAATGACAAGCAATGGATTTTTGCATACTACTTATTCTTCTTGAAAAGGATTGAGAAGAGACATATCGCAAACTTGAGAAGGTCTTCATGAACCACCGGTAGGATTGAAACGAACGAATGGATTAAAATGATAATCAAGGAAAAGAATCTTGAACGAACCACCGTAAGAATTCAAAATGACTGATGAAAGAGAATGAATCATCGGGAAGAATTAGAAGAACCAATATGCTCGAGGGGATTTAGACGCAAAAGAATAAAGAGGTCCTGAGATGATTAAAGAACACTTGAACGAAGCATCGGGATAATTGGATAACGGTAGCTGAAATGTGGGACGAAAATTCTTCTGGAATGATGGCCTCCGGATGATCAAGAGGGAAAGCACTCCTGAAATACTCCGGATGGATGAAAAGAATTTGAAAACGATCTTGGAAAAGGCATGTGACTGATGGAATCCATTCTTACGTCAACCTTGAAAAGAATTGAAAATAACTCCGGGGGAATCAGAAGAGTCAGGTAAGATCCTGGGAAAAGACCTGTGGGTTAGGGCCCACTAAAAGAAACACCGTAGAAAAGGATTGTTGAAGAGATAGAAGAAGCACCGGAACAATTAAAATATTTGAATGAGGTGACAACCTCGAATTAATTCAAACGCAGACGAATCTTTTGAGATGTCTTGAACACTCCGGAAGGATTAACTGGCGAGAGGCGAACAGGCAAAGGAAAATATTTGAGCTGAGGGAAAGAATATGATCGACAACGAAAAAACTTGAATTGAGTCCACCGAAAAGAAAAAGAGCTGAAGAATGACGAATGAGACGAGAATTCACCGGTTGAAATAATTGAGGAAAGAAAGCAAAGTCTTCGCATGAGTAGGATGGATACTCGATTACGGACTCCGGATTCGAGAAGAAGAAGGGAGGGCGGGTGGGAAAATAAAACAACTGAGGATTGAAGAGGCTCGAGTCAACTTGACGAGAGATGCGCCGGATGAAAAGAGATGAGGAACAACGATCGGAAAACCAACTGCGGGAACCTAAAGAAAAATTTGAAGGGGAAGAGGAGTAATTCAAAACACCTACGTCAAGATTCCTCACCAGAGCGACGAAGGGGCTGAGGAGTAAAAAGAATTCCTACTCTCCAATATAACTAGACTCAGAAAAAAGTTTTCTTCTAGACTCGACAGCGGCCAAACTACACGATCAATCAAGGGGGCTCCTAAGGTCGGTCGAGGCTCTGGTACCAACTTGTCACGCCCAATATGCGACCCTATCCAAAAGGAACTCGAAGGTCCCACCAAGGATAGACCCGCATATTGAAACGCTTTTGCAAGGTGGATATCATTACATCAACATTACATAATAGATGGGGATACATACATAAGGCATACAATGCCACACGAATACAACATCATCATACATAAGAGCACCATCTGACTACGGATGAAACACAAACAGAAACTCAAACGACATCCACCCTGCTAGCCCAGGCTGCCGACCCGGAACCTATCCCTTGATCGAAGAAGCAGAAGAAGAACTCAACGCAAGCAAGCATCGCTCTCGCGTCATGATCATCGCATAACCTGTACCTGCAACTGTTGTTGTAGTAATCTATGAGCCATGAGGACTCAGCAATCCCATTACCATGGGTATCAAGACTAGCAAATCTTAATGGGAAAGGAAGGGGTAAAGAGGTGAGGTTGCAGCAGCGGCTAAGCATGATATGGTGGCTAACATACGCAAATGAGAGCGAGAAGAGAAACAAAGGAACGGTCGTGAAGCTAGCAATGATCAAGAGGTGATCCTGAACACCTACTTACGTCAAACATAACACAGATACCGTGTTCACTTCCCGGACTCCGCCGAGAAGAGACCATCACGGCTACACACGCGGTTGATGCGTTTTAAATCGGATCTGGTGTCAAGTTATCTACAACTGGACATTAACAAATTCCCATCTGCCACATAACCGCGGGCACGGCTCTCGAAAGGTTAAACCCTACAGGGGTGTCCCAACTTAGCCCATGACAAGCTCTCGCGATCAACGAAGGAATAGACCTTCTCCCAGGAAGACCCGATCAGTCTCGGAATCCCGGTTTACAAGACATTTCGACAATGGTAAAACAAGACCAGCAAGACCTCCCGGCGTGCCGACATCCTGATACTAGCCGCCCGTATCTCGTCTCAGGCCACGACCGGATGAGCAGTACGTACAACTAGAACCAGCCCTCAAGTTTCCCCGAGGTGGCGCTGCAAGTGGCTCTAGTTTGGACCAACACTTAGACAAGCATTGGCCCGGGGGGGGCTAAAATAAAGATGACCCTTGGGTTAATTACTCCCAAGGGAAATATAGGTGGTGGTGAGGCAAATGGTAAAACCAATGTTGGGCCTTGCTGGAGGAGTTTTATTCAAAGCGAACTGTCAAGGGGGTCCCATAAATCACCCGGCCAGGTTAGGAACGCAAAATCCGGGAACATAACACCGGTATGACGAAAACTAGGGCGGCAAGAGTGGAACAAAACACCAGGCATAAGGCCGAGCCTTCCACCCTTTACCAAATATATAGATGCATTAATAATATAAGAGATATTGTGATATCCAAACATAATCCTATTCACCATGGAGCAATCTTCAACTTCACCTGCAACTAGCAACGCTATAAGAGAGGCTGAGCAAAGCGGTAACATAGCCAAACAACGGTTTGCTAGGAAGGGTGTCAAAGGTTAGAGGTTCATGGCAATTTGGGAGGCTTGAAGAGCAAATGATAGGTAGCGCAGCAAAGCGATAGAACGAAGCAAACTAGCATAGCAATGATAGTAGTGAGATACAGGGTAGCGGTCATCTTGCTTGAAATCCCGCAAGGAAGAAGAACGAGTCCATGAAGAAGATGAAGCCACGAAGACGAACCACACGTAGACGAACGCATCCTCATGATCGCAACGAAACGGGAACTATCGAGAAGAAGCACACAACATGGTAAACACACCACACATGAACAAGACATGATGCACAACAAGCATGATGCATGAGAAAGCTAGATGAGGCTACTCATGGCAAGAGGTGATGCAAACAAGAACAACGCATCAAGGCAAGTTTAAATGAGGCCGGGAACAACATATAACAATTCAGGTAAGTCCTCATATGCAAATTTCGAAATTGGTCCAGATCTGAATAAACCTTATGTTCAAGTTGTTAAACAGAAAGTTAAGATGCACCACGATGATCTACACGAGATTCTAGTCAAGTTACATATAAAGTTCTTTTAGTTTGGATCTACGGCCTAGAAGATATGAGCAAAACAAGTTAAGCATGGGATTGATGCAAAATGCATACAAACATCAAGCAAACCCCTCAAAACAAGGACGCGACATGATAATATGAAGCTACATGCAAAACAATCAAGTTTCTTATAGAGCACACTCAAAACGGAGCAACGGTTCAACACATACACTCTATACAAGTCATAACAACAATCTGTCCAAAACAGCAACTAGGCATATTGCAAGCATCAAAACAACATGCTACAACACCCCAACATAATAACAAAAGGCATTGGCATGAAATACAGGTAAAGCATAACAAAACATGAACACTGAGCTATCTCCAGAAAAGACTAGAACATGCTCAAACACACATGGTAAGATTGCAAATAATAACAGTTTCAGACTTATCAGGAAATAACATCAGGTTGCAATGTTTAGAGCTATCAAACAACATGTTACAGGAACATATCATGGCAAACAAAGGCATGGCATGATACTACTAAATGCATAGATCAAAAGACCCTTACTGACCATGAGCCAAAAAGGATCAGAAAATATGATGGCACCCATGTAAACATGGCAAGATTATATGACAGATTCATACATGGCAGGAACAACAATAAGTAGGCATGTTGGAGAGCTTGAACCAGTCACCACAGAGCAATACATGGCATGGCAAGGCAACCAACAATAAGAAGGCATGTTTGTGAAGCTATACATGGCAAGAGCAAGGTCATAGGGTGCATGGATCACTAGCAAACAATCATGGAAACATTGAACTTAATGTTAACAGGTTGACAGCAACATTATTTAGCAAATTTGGAGCAATATTACAACAAGCTACAGCAGGCTATAAATGCAAGCAAGGGCATGAATGGATATAGCAAGACATGTTGATCAAAACATATTTAGTGAACATCTCTAGATTATGCACGAAATGACTAGTAGAAGCATGTTAACATAGCAACAAAATATAACAGAATCTGTCAGGAAAACAGCAACAGCAAGTACCCTCCTTAACAAGCTCGATGCACTCAGCAAACAAGTCACAAAAATACATGGTTGGCACCACTGGAAATAAGGCATGGCATAGATCAAAACACATGTAGACATCAACCTCATAGGATGCACACATCAAACATGGCAAAAATGACAAATGAGCAAGTTATAACAGTTTCAGCAGATTAACATCAACATGCACTCTTCCAACAGCATTTCGGGCATCAAGATGAGCTCAAATTAAAATGATGCAATGGAATGAAATGAAGTACTCATCGAGGCAAACAATTTGAAATATTACACGCACGAAACGGACCAGTATGCATGGAGATACAGCAGATCGAACATGGCATGATTATGCAAAATATACGGGACTTAGTGGATTTTCACCTCCGCGGAAAAGTGGACGGGGACGTTCCGGGACGGAGAGATCCGGGACGGGCGGAGGCGTTTGGATCGCCGGACCGGTGGATCTGGTCCACCCGGACCGGATCTGGCCGGAGTTGACTCCGGCGAGGGGCGGCTCGGCGAGGCGAGGAGGCGGCAGCGACGGGCGCGGAGGCGCCGGGCGGCGGACGGCGAGGACGTGCAGTCGCCGGTGGGGCAAGGGCGGCGGGG